>NC_090886.1:75000-92500 GCF_036669925.1 Montipora capricornis | reverse complement strand
GACGCGGGTGAGAGCAGCTTGCCCAGTTAACTTCTTTGTCTTATTTGTATCGATAATCACATAATCTCGAGTGCAATTTGGAATAAAAAAAAGCACGAGTAATTTTTTTCAAAGACGACCAAAATTGCACGAGCCCGTAGGGTGAATGCAATTTCTAGTCTTTGAAAAAATTTACACGTGCTTATTTATTCCAAATTGCACGAGAAAAATCATGTGATTTCTTATTAATAATATACATGAAAAAAATCGAGATGGTTAAGCAGAAGAAACGCACGCGTATCACGCAATCAGGGAAAAATTGCGCCATCCCTGCGCCATCGAGGGTGCGCGCTTGATTTGAAATGGTTGGTTCTGACCAAACCCTATTGTTTATTAGCCAATCATAATTCAGAATTCCGTTGTGTAATTTGCACAGCTGGTATTACACTTTTTGCTCTGTGTCACACCTTTGAACTGCACTTCTCTAAGCCAATCAGAATCGAGTAATTTTTTCATGTATATTATTAATTCTTTTAAGGAATAGAAGACGGTGCTTAAATCTTAATACAAATCACTTGCTCTGCATATTCTTAAACAACATATGGTGAAACGAAAAAAATTTTCTCAGTACAAAAAGGGAAAAAAATAATGTGTTTTTAATTTTTTCTTCATCCCATCGAATTTCGAGAGTGCAAGGTTAGGACAGATAGCATTTAAAAATGGGCTGGTTTAAAATTAACTCTGTGTTTACGTCGTCCAAGGTGCTCGTAATTATCAAAAATATACTCACTCCTTCAAACATAGAAAAAAGGAAGTTTTGCTCCAACATTTTACCTCTATGATTTTCGATTAACAAGTCGATCAGGCCACACGACTGATGAATCGAAATTTTCATTCCATTTTATTTGAGTCCTTCCATCCGAAAAAAAGCCTTTTTTTCCTGCAGAGGTTACCCTTCACGGAAATATTAACTCATGCACACGTCTAGTCTGCACGGGAATTGTTTCTGCTGCGATTTTCAATTCCTCCAAAAAACTGCAGCCAAAGGGGGGTGTTTTATTAGGTCATACGTATATTGAAAAGAAGTGACTTAGAAAAAACGTAAATTTGACAATGAAAAAATTACGACAGAACATTTCTGAAAACGTATTCTAAGATGTAAAAAGCAGCTAAAAAGCTGAATAAAAATCGACAACGTTTCGACGTTACCGTAACGTCATTATCAAGTCAAAAATGTATAAAAACTAAGTTCTATAAATACTAAGACGAACAATAAGCAATGAAAGTAGTTTACAAGTTAAACAAACCGTTTTGCACTTATGGAGTCCGTTTGGACGTTCAAATTTCTTGACGTAAAGCATTTCAAACACTAAACAATAAAATTTGCCTTGGCACTTTCTCAGAATCTTGAAATGGCTCTCATTCAAAAGATCGCTCCTACAATACGCTTCATATTTGAATTTGTTCAACCGTCACTTCTGGAGATGTATGTCGTAGCATAGGAAACGTCAAGTCAAAAGTAAAATGCGCTTTATCATTATGTTTGTAACCGCTGTTTGTTTTATGTTTTTACAACAGAAAGAGTAAAGTTGAGAAGAGTGCAGGATACCCTGCAAGCAGTTGGTCTCTCCTACCCTTCCCGAGAGAGAAACCACTGCGAGCAACTGTTTGATATCCATCGAGCATGTGCGAAGTACGTCACACCCCACGTGATGTATTTGCAATCACGTCGTCTTATTTCGCGGGAAATCACTACACAGCACTCTCACCCAAACGCAGCAGTTACGTAGCTGAACGCAGGCGCAAGCGCCAAAACAAGTTTACTAGCTCGTTTTACCAGTTCAAATTTAATTTATTCGTCCTTGGCGCTGGACGGCGGCTCACTCAAAGAAACTAACGGTTGCTCGCAGTGGTGTTTCTTTCTCGGAAAGCGTAGGAGAAACCAGCTGTTCGCAGGGTAAATGGAAGACGGCACAACGTGACCTCTATTTCAAATCGGTATGGATTTTATAACTCACAATCCAGGTCATACTAATTAAATAACAATGCTTTTGAAACTTTCAGGCATAGCCAATCAAGGCACCGATTCACTGTATAGTGGGTCTAGGGCCGCAGATATTCACCGAGGACACTTAAACCCTTGCCACATCAACTCCTTCAACAAAACCTTCATGAAGGCTACTTTTATTTACACTAACTGCGTGCCACAGTGCGGTACAAGCTTTAACAGTGGAAGCTGGATGGCGTACGAAGGGAGAATTGCGAGCTACACAAAAGACAGATGCGCAAATGATACTGGTGGCACAATGTACCTTGTTACTGGGCAGTCGGACTATCGCGTTCGCGTTCGGTCGACTGGTGCACTCGCTCAAGTCCCCACCCCGATTGTGAGTTTTCATCAGGGCCCGCGCAGAAGATTTTGGGGTCAGACAGGGTAGTATAAGATATCGGGTGGAACTAAAATAGGAGGCTGAGCCCAAAAGATTTAAAAAGAGAAAATTTCCTTGGCCGCGGTTTTTTCTGCGTTTTTTTTTTTGGTTTCCCCACCTAGCCTCTCTGCGGTACCTTGGTAAAAACTTTGATAATTTTAACAATATTTTTTGACGAAGGTTTTAGAAATGTCCCCTTCTTTACTTTAAGTTTATCTGGAATATTGTAGGAATTTAGAATAGAATAATATAGCCGAGAAACTCCTTTGGTATAATATAACTAACAAACGGCTTTTCCAGGCTACAGCAATGGGAGATTTGGAAATAGATAGGCAGGAGACAGGGTAAAGAGTCTCAGCCTTGCTTTGCCTGGGAGCTAAGCCCCCACCCATTTCTAAACCGTCTCCTGCTAAATAAGGACACATAATTGATTACCAACGCAAATTAATTTATGGGGGCTTGCTTTTTTTGTCTGGTGCCTTTATCCTTGCTTTAAAAAGTTCGAGTGTGGAGCTTGAGTGGCGTTTCGTGCCATTGAGCCGCAGACAAGCAAGGGTTTGACCAAACTGACTTGACTTAATTAACATTTGCACAATAAACGAAGGCTCACGAAATGCTTGAACTGAAGACAATATACTATCAAAGAAATACTTTCATAAGGCGAAAAATGTCAACGTGAAAACAACAAAAGAAAGTCGAACTCAAGGCAGCCCGAAGGCCTTGATTGAGCTCGTTGAATGGTGGGTGAAGCACTTTTAATGGTCTGTCTCCTTATTTTGAGCTGCGTCGGTCATCATCCACCTAGATACATTGTTTGTGGACCGGTTTTTAATTACTTTGAACATTTATTTTATCATACTTTGCAGCAATATTATCCTAGTTCTTCAAGTCGCCATCGTCTCGTGCAGCCGAACTCCCTGTGGACAGCCGGTTGTTGCGTGTACCGGTCGCGAACCAGTGGTTTGATTACATATGCTGAATCCATTGCAGTCATCGGAAACAACGACAAGAACAGCAGTTGCACGTTGACGCGTGCCGTCCATTTGTGGGAGTTGGAATGGCTACTCGTTCCACACAATGCAACGTATCCAGCTGATATATTCCCTGGATATTCTGGCTGCAGGAATAATAGCTACTCCAATTATTTGTAAACGCTGTATTAAATCGCTTTATTCAGCCTTCTGGTGTTTGTGTTTATGCAATAAACTGCGTATTCTTGGGTATCACTCACGTGATCAACAGCCATGTTTTTCAACGAAAACAAAAGAAGACGTTAGCATAATAATAGCTTTCAATTCCCGGAGGATTGGATCGGGACACCAACATGGCCGCCATTTCATTGTTTGGGGACACCAACATGGCGGCCGTGACGTCATGTGAAATCCAAGATTTCGTAGCCATATAAAACAAGGTAAAATACTGATTAGATTGACATAAATTGGAGCGATGGGTTAGTTCCAAGACCGTGTATTTTTGCTTATTGGGAAAAAAGCTCCGATACAATGATTATAAATAAAAAAATAGTAATTGGCTCGAAAATACCATCGGATAGAAAGCAGAAAGGTGACCGATCTCAAAGTATGAGAACTTGAAAATAGACATACCCCTCTTGGGCCGCCGAACACGTTTGAAAGTGGGGGGGGGGGGGGGGAGTGTGAGGGGGAGGTCTAAGAGGAAATAAGACCGTAGGATAAAAGTGTGGGCTAAAGGCTCCTGCCCCTCCCCCTCCGCAGCCCCAGCCCCTAATCTTAGACAGCAATGACCAGAACCAGCTTGCTGACCAGCGGCTTTCGTTAAAACAATGGTTTGCTGGGGGTGCTCAGACTTGCGGGTTCAGAAAACCTGGTTGTGGTCATTATGATAGAAATGCCCTTAAAAATCATGCGAAAAAAAAATACAAAAAAGGTATAAAATTTGCCCTAAAGATGTCCAATTCAACTGCATCGAAAACGCTCCACAATTGAGCTGCGCACTCAATGAACCTGTGTTTTACATTTTATTTCATTGCATTTCTTTGCCGCAAACACAACGCGTACAATTTTGCTATTATTTTCCAATTGAGTTGGTTTTTCATTAGTCTCGTGAAGTATTCATCCGGCAAAGGCTTCTTGAAAAAAAAAACGTAACATGACATAGAAATACTGCTATGGTTACATTTAAGTTAATGTGACATCAACTTTTTGAATTTTGACCTATGTTGATTCGCATGGATGAAACCAAAAAAAAAAACATCTCACATAGCTTCTCTTCAATGATAAATCCGTCCTGTACAGTCTTCAACCGCAACACTCGAAATTTGAGCTAAATTGTTATATGAATTTAAACTATAACGAAAAAAAAAAACATCATTCACTAAACATAGATTATAGGATCATCCTCAACAAAGACATACCTCGGCCTTTTTGAAACCACAATCAAATTACAGCACAAGGACCATATATTATCTTTGTAAACAATACAGAAACGCGGCTGAACATAGCAAATGTATGTAAAACAACAACAAGCTTCATTACCAAAATAAAAAAAGTTAAAGTTTACAATAATTTGCAATATATTAATACAAAAAAGATAATGTTTACTCACGATAACTAAAAAGCTAATCGAGCTGAGTAAGACTAAGTAATGTTTAAATAGAGGAGGTAGGTTAGCACTAAAGCATGAGTAAATCAATTACATGTAATTAGTCGATAAAAAGAGACGAAAAGGAAAAATAAATAAATAAATAAATAAATAATTAAATAAATAAAAATAAATAAATAAATAAATTCCAGTTGAAAACTCATGAGCAGTAAGACTAAGATGTTTTATTAACTTGATTTTGTTTTTAAACGTTTTAAGTGGGAGGTGTTTAATGCTTTCTTCAGGGTGATTCCAAACTTCTACAGCTGCAAAGCGAATGTTGAATTTAACATAGTTTGTTTTGATGGTATTGATATAATAGGTTGATGTAGAAGCAACCCTGGTATTGCATGAGTGTGCAGATGCTACTGATCGACAAAAATTGTCAAAGGAAGATGGAAGAAGATTATAGTAATAGTGATACATATGTAAACATTGAAAGACAGGAGCATAGACTAAACAGTAACGGAATGGCAAGCGGGATCACCTTCCAACTTTAGCGAAAGACTCGATTTGTTGTCATTTTGTTCGACCTCTTGTCAACAACAACAATAATTATATCTCTCAGACAGTGCGCGCGCTGTAATTGGCTAAATTAGCGGGCCGTATTCTACAGTACGGCCCGCTGTACAGCCCGCTAAATGTAAAATTTCCACAAAACATTATCTAGCGAGTTTTTCATGTCATTTCTGTTGCATAAACTTGTACTGAAAACTGTTTGAATCTTGCAAGCAACTATTTCAAACTTAACAGCCAAGAAGATTTAGTTTTTGGGATTTTGGCACGGCATTCTTTGTGGCAGTTGAACCTTCACTTTGACTAGTTTCCTTGCCCGCGCGCCGGTTAACCTCAGAGATATAATAAATATCTTACTAACCTCGTTTTCTCGGTCCGTACGGTAAGTTACGGATCCTCGTTTTTTCCCGTAACTTACAGTACGGACCTCGAACTCGGTTAGTAAGAGGTATTTATTACATCAATTTAGAAATCACTGGTGATCCTTGCAACCTGATTGGTTCTCAGCAGTGCAATTTATTCCCAAATCGCACTATTTTTTGCTCTAAATCGCACCATTTCCCCAGCCAATGAGAAAGGAACACTAAAACAAAACAACCAATCAGATTTCAAGGCTTGTTTAAGGTAACCAATCAAATTGAAAGAAAATGAAAGACAAAAAAAAACCATTGCGTGGCGAATTTAGCAACTTTTGTTCCCAACTGGATCAATAAAATAATGGTACTCACTAAAATCCTGTATTTTAGCGATTACATAATTGTGTGATTTCTTAATGGATGTAATAAAGTGGTAATTGAAATTCGTGTCGTGCAATTTTGGCCTGAAATCATACTTGTGATTTCAAATCGAACGATAGTAAAGACTGTCAACTTCATCCATGAGAAATAACAAAATATAACCTGCGCTTCTTACATAAGATGCGAGTACCCTACAATTCAATAATCCATTAACACTCTTGACCTTTCTTTGTCCGTATACATGAATATCCATTAAGGCTCTTTAATCTGATGCAAAGTGCAACAAGACCAGTGAGGTAAGGCTTTCATTGTGTCAGGCACTGTCATTTTGCTCGAAAGTTCACAATGTTCACGATAACAATTTGGTCTTTAATCGCCATCGCTCTCGTAGTGAGAACGAGAAGTGACGCTGATCTTTCTGGTGAGTACTACAATAATTCAAAACAATACCAAAAACAATAACAACCACAGTGGAAAAAGAAGACTCTAGAATAGATTGTACTATCAAACTATTCTTGAATATGGTTTGATTTTTCCCGTTTTTAATATGATAATCTACCTTATTCCGCTAAATTGCTAGAACTCCTTCTATATCCATATACTGGGTGACTCATTTAATTTACATCAATAAATACAAAGCTTTGCTACCAGAATAAGATAGTTTACCAAGATAAAGTCTTCTCTGTTAAATAATAATAATAATAATAATAATAATAATAATTATAATTATAATAATAATAATAACAATAATGATAATGATAATTTAAAAATTTATAGCGCGCAAATATCTAAAAGAATTGTATTCCAACGCATTTTTATAAAACTTGACCTTTCGTATGCTAGTCAACACACATTTTCAAAAGTGACCGTTACAATTTTTAAAAACTATATATATATCGTAAACAATAGGGGTCTGGAACCTAGACTGAGAAAAATGATCTGCAGCAGTACGTGTCTAGACATAATGAAACATAAGGAACTGCGATGAATTCTACATTGGCAAAACAAAACGAAGACTCCACGACAGAAAAACAGAACATTTCAAGGCCCTATCTAAAAGTGACCATTCATCAGCCATTGCTGATCATGTGAAAACCACTGGCCACGACATTAAATGGGATCACTTTGACATTTTAGCGTCCGGAAAAACTGACTTTCACTGTAAAGTTAAAGAGACTTTGTTCATTCAAGAGCTAAAGCCTTCCCTTAATGTAAATATTAGTAGTGAGAAGTTATTGCTGTTTTAGCTATTACTTTTCATTATGTCTAGACACGTACTGCTGCAGATCATTTTTCTCAATCTAGGTTCCAGACCCCTATTGTTTACGATATATATATAGTTTTTAAAAATTGTAACGGTCACTTTTGAAAATGTGTGTTGACTAGCATACGAAACGTCAAGTTTTATAAAAATGCGTTGGAATACAATGTTTATCACCGCTGTTTGTGTTATTTTCCTAATGAAGCTACGATGGCCTAAGAACAAGAGTTTGTACGATCTAAAAGAATATAACCAAATGTGCGATAAAAATAATTATCTTAAAAAATGGTATAACCTTAATTTACATTGATTACAAAGTCGCGTAAAAAATAGGTAAGAGTACTGTTTTTATGCATTAATAACATTAAGGGTAAACTATGTATTTAATAAGATCCTAAAATTAAGTTACATTGAAAAACTAAGTCTTACGCGAAGATTTAAATTTGCTAAAATTAGTTTCGCTACGTAAATTGTTCAGCAATTTGTTCCATACTGCTGGAGCTGCCCGATCACACTGTGTCTTTTTTGACTTAATAGATGCTATGTTAGTTGGACTATAGATTATATCTAGATAGCCCTTTTATTGTCGCAAGTTCTATGCAATGTCTTAAATGTTAATATAGCAACCTTAAATAGGATCCTGTATTTAACGGGGAGCCATTGCAGGGATTTCAGCGCCGGCGTATTATCATGATGAAAACGTGAAGTAAGGGAAATAAGTCTTATTATTTTACAATTAAAAAGTAAATGTTCGAGGCATTCAATTTCATTTTTTGTAAAACGTACATAACGGCGAATCAACCAATCCTGTTAATCCTGAATAACTTCTCATTAATAAAAACAATGTTATTAAAACGGGACTCGGCAGCATGTCTTCGAGTTGTTGTGCCAATGTTAGAGCCTTATATAATTACATATAAAATAGGTACGCATACATATGTGGTCATGCAAGACTAGAAAACGTTCGCTTCACTCGTGGTATTGTTGTGGTTTTCTTAAAAATGTGGGTAGTGTTGCAAAGGATGTTTTATTACACGTAACACAAGAATTTTATTCTATAAAGCTCATTTGTAGAAATTTATACGCTTTATTTTCACACGTGAAAAAAGCCTATGCAGCCAGTCAGAATGGCGTACAGCTGTTTCACCTGTGGAAGTATAACCAATCAACGATAGCGTAAAGGCCTTTCCGAGCCAATCAATCCTTTACATTCAAATAGCTTTTCCGATTTGGCCTTTTCCGATTTGGCCTTTTTTTGAGGGGCGCCTTTCTCGCGTCTCTTCGCCTTTTTTCTCCTCCTCCTGGCGTTAAGAAAATTATTTCAATGAAAATTTTAGTGTTGCATGTAATAAAAACCTCACGTCATAGATAGTGCTTTGTAGTAGATACTCATGAGATAGATAGATAGAATGATAGATAGATGGGTAGATAGATGCTATATTAATAATACATAGCGGCCTGTAGGCTGGATTGCGTATTAAATACAAAATAAATGAAAAAAATCAAATATATATATATATATATACAAAATTTATAAGTAGTTATGGTGAAATTTGATAAAATATGAAAAGCTTAAGTTATGTATGGTAGCGAATTTATAGTAAAACACTGGCACGGCATAGTCCAATACAGATCTTATACATGTAGTGTAGAACAGCCTCAGATCTTCTCAGGGTATACTTTGGCCCTTTTTGATATAACCAAAAAATATAACCTTTTTGATGCTCTCTTTATCACTTCATTTATATGTTCGTTCCATCATAAGCCACTTGAGGTAGATACACCTAATAACTTTGCGCTAGTTACTACTTCGAGATCTTTTTCGCCAACTTTAACTTGTTCAAATGCTTGTTTCTTTCTTGAAAATGACATTCTGAGTTCTTTAAATATGTCTGGATTTAACTGAACTCTGTTGTTTTGTGACCACTCAGCTACTTCATCAGCAATAACTAAAGTTGTGCACCGCTGATTTCACCTTTTGGGACAACCTCTGATGTCGTCGTATCATCCACATACTTCCAGACAGGCGTCGCTGAGAACTAGGTCGTTGATAATTATAATGAACAGGCAAGGCCGTAACTTAGTTCCCTGAGGGGCGCCTGATGAAACTGAGCCCTCAGGGTAACAACCTTATGCTAGTTTGGTTCTTTGGAAGCGGTTACTGAGGAAATAATAATCCAATTTATAATCCTTGTTGGTGGTTCTAAGTTGCATAGCTTGTTGACGAGAATCCGGTGGTCGATAAGATCAAACCCTTTTCGATAGTCGAAAAGGATCGACCTGACAGTAGATCCATTTCCATCCCCTTCCAAGTGTCTAATCGTGGATCATACTCAGCAAGGCGATGGTAGTTGAGGATTTCGGGATTACACCAGACTGGTTAGAGTCAAGGACTTTCATGATTGCAGCAGGCTTCACGAAATCACAAACAACAAAGTCCTCAGCAAATTTTGACAAACATGGTGTTAGGGAGACAGGCATCAGATCTTTCTTTAGGTTTTCTACGGGTTGCTTCTTTGGCAAAGGTGTCACATCATCACATTTCCATGTATCAGGTAAACGTTGTTGCTTAAATTATGCATTGATAATGGTTTTCACGGGAAAGGCGAGTGACTCAGCATATTCCTTTAGTAGCCAGTTGGTAATACCATCAGGACCTGGGGCCTTTGCTGGATCAAGGCTTGATAATAATCTAAAAGTTCTTTCTTCAGATACCTCTAGAAACTCTGGGTAATCCTCTAATGGAAAGGGACAAAGTGGACTGGGCAGTCTGTATTCCTCTAGGAGCTCAAGGAAAGCCTTGTTGATGCATTGGCTATTTCCAGGGTAGATAAACCTTCAACTTTATCAACCTTTAACTTACTGAGTAAGTCGCCAGTGCGAGAACTCCTTCCACTGATTCGCTTAACTTCTTTCCACCAAACCTTGGGGTGTTCACCTTTCATTTGTTGTATTTTTTAATCATAATATTTAGCCTTGCTCGATTTTCTTTCACGGTTGACGGCATTGCTATAAAACCTGAATAGATGAGTCAGCTCCGTTCTGTACGGGGTTATATTCACTCGTTTGTGTCAAAGCCTTCACTCGCGCGTTCGGGTTTTCGCACAAACAATTCATGAATACAACCCGGCACGCCAAACTTTCTATGACGTAAACTATACTTACGCTCTCGTCGTGTCATGTTGGAACGATTCTTGATTGTTAAAACTCATTTTCGTCTGGTTGAAAACATGGGTACTCAAAGTCTCATGAAATTAATTAACGTTTCTGAACTTATATTTATATCAATGTGGCTTGCAATACCTGATTTCAAAGGTTATAAAATAGGCTTTTCATTTAAAAAATTATATTCAGCATAAAAACCAACGAACTTTCAGAAAAACTTCGAAATTTTCTTGCAGAAGCAGAACGAAGAACCGCGGCCAACCCTGATGTTTCTACCACAATGACTAACCATTTCGCAGCCTTTTACCTTCGACAACTGCCACCAAGAGTGCCTGTGCCTAGAACACGTGTATATATTTGCCAAAGACGGGACTCTACCAATTACCAATACTCTTCCCTCTTCGATACAAATGCTGGAATCCCCGTATATTCCGGTTACATAATAAGCCGTAACCAAGGCTTACGGATAGGTACATATAGGAGATGCACTGCCACTTGGAAGAGAACACCAGGAAGTAAGTAGAGTGTTCTATTAATTGATTTTTATGAATCTGTTCTCTTCAATGTGTGAGAACAAAGGCACTGCGAGAAGAAGCGTTAAGAACAGGCCACAAAATATCGCAGAGTAACGATCTACACCACAAGTCAGTGGACGAATCGTTTGACAAACAACAAAATACTTGATTGTTAATGTAAAGAACCTCTTCACTTGAAGGAAGTAGCTGAAACGAGGCCAATCTGGCTATGCGAGGGATACTTTGCTTCTCTGAAAAGGAAAGAAACCAATACTTCCAATAACCAAACTTCATTTTAAACGTAGAACGTGGAGGACTGGGATTAAAAATTTTAACGCCGTATCCCACAACCGCGCGCGGCTTTAGGTGTTGTTTCCAAACTCCCTGCAGTATTTCCATCGCCAAAATTCAACTGATCATTCCGTGTCCTACCACATTTCCTGTTACTGAACGAACTTTCAATTAGACCGGACGAGATCTGACCTCGCCTCTGCCATGTTGAATTCGAAAATAAGACCGCGCGCGGTTGTGGGATACGGCGTTAAAATTTTTCTCCTCATTCCTCCGAATTACGTCACCAGATCACCTGGAAAGAACTTCAGGTGTTTGCAAGAGACAATTACTTAAATTGTTCAGATATGATCAGTGCGAGGATCACTTCAATCTTTCGTCTATAACCCGCACTTTCTTCATTCATCGTTGTTTTCTCGGGAACACCGTGATAAACCCAGTAAATTGACAGCTCAGTAGTCATCACAGAGTGACTTTAAAAGCGAAATATAAGAGATGAGTGGAAATGCTATTGTTTCTTAGCTCTTTCCTGGAGACGTATGGCCATAGATTAACCAGCAGTTATAATTTTGAAAAACGTACTACCTCGAAGGTTACGGGCCTTTGTTGTTTACAAGCTACAAGCGTCTTTCGTCAAGCGCCTGCATATCGTACTGCAGCTGATGGTTTTTGGTAACTGATGGGCAATAAAGATGATAAGATGGCAAAAAGACAAGCTCACTGTGACAGTACTAAAACACCCCACTGGGAAGCCATTCTTTCGGCTTCTAAACCGGCAACTTCTAAATAATTATTATGCATTTTATGTTCAACAAGTGTCTTTGCTTGGGGATTATAAAGCTTCTTTTGTGATTAGATCAGAAGCTCGTGACCTTGAAGCGTTTAACTGTGTTTCGGAGCTGGTGTTTTTTTAATTTAAAAGTTTCCTTATTTGGATGTAACGTAGCTCGCGCATTTTCCCTCGCATGCAGCTTCGATCTTATATTTGTCCAAATTTGGGCATAATATTGGAGTCGGCTAAAATCCCACACGTTTTAAGGTAATTTGCTTCTGATAAGATACAATAGTCCTAAGGGGTGGCTGGTCTATCATATACCGGATCCGAAATAGTTAATGTCCATAAAACAAAAGAACAAAGCGAACATAACAATACCTTATTAGCAAGGCCTAATCGGAATGACAGGGGTTCTTTTGTCCACCGCCATTTTAGTCCCGACCGGTATATGAAAATCCACCGTAAGAGGTTGTAATAGGGTGATCGTAAACTGTTTTAAACTAGGTTTGGATGATTGACTCATTAACCTGTTGGAAACATATGCTATGTAACGTTTGAAACGAGTAGCAGTGTTTTATCGGGTTTTTACACGAGGCGTAGCAGAGCGTTTTTAGAATCGATAAAACGCGAGCTACTAGTTTTTTTGAACGGCTTCAAAAACGTTTCACAAAAAGATTGTCCGTTGGGAGTCAGAACAAAGGTTCAAAATGTGAGAGGAAGATATTAGCATGTCCGAAAAACAAGCCGAGACTCGTTACTGTTTTTTATATTCATATTTTCTCAAATCCTATAATACATTTTGTTTACCCCCTAAAATTTTGCATAATCATTGTTTGCAATTTCTCCCGGGATGTGAAAATATCCCAAGATAAATAAACAACAATGCCCGTGCAAACTTCTTGGGGGGTAAACAAACAAGGTGTCCTATGGGATTTGAGAAAGTAGAGAATAAACAATTCTAACGAGGAGTGTTTCATCGGGGTTTAAAGTTCATGCACGTGACATTTTATCGATGTTTTGATTGGCTGTTAGACTCATGAAATATTAATAAGGTTGTGTTCTATTGGGATCAACTGTTTTTAGTTGGTTGAGTTGGTTGGGTTTTTTCGTGTTCTATTGGGAAAAACCCGTTTTCGGTTGGTTTGGTTGATCAATTTTTCAACCGGCATCAAACTAGGTTGAAACGGTTGAAAAAGCATTGTCAGCAACCGCTGTCGTTTACGCGGGCCATTTAAAGTCGGCCGCGGGCTCCTTCCTTGTTCCTTTCGAGCCTCAACTTGTCAACGCTGAGAAGTCTGGTAATAAATATTCCCGGGAGTTACCGCGTTTCAACTGAAAACGGGTGGAAAAGTGTTCTATTGGGAAACCTCAACCTCTTCAACCGAAACCGGTTGATCCCAATAGAACACGACCTAAGTTTTTGAAGGGCACTACAGTCCACTTCATAATATAATATTAATAATAATAAAAATACTAATAATATGTGATCTGCTTATCGCCCTTTCTTGCAGTCGGAGACTGAATTACTAAGGGCGCAGCTCAACGAGGTCGGGCCGAAGGAGCTGTGCTGCCGGCTAGGCGCTCGGCCCCTGAACACGACCCATGTATGACCTCGGAGCAGAGCACCACAGCCTGATCGAATAGCCTGATGGAAATACTTCAAGCGTTTTGCGTAACATCAAACGATTTCTAAATGTTGTTTTCAGATATTATGTGGCAGAGCAAGTTGGTTCATTTTTGGGTAGCTACTTTTCCTTTTTCTTTTTTTGCAACTACTCTTCAAAGCACATTTTACTGGATTTACTACCAGTAAGAAGGGCATTTAAAAGAGGGAAGTTGCTATTGTTCTTGCCATCCTAAATGGCCACCACTGCGTCAGGTGCAAACCAGCAATAGGGAGCTTAAGCACTCGCGTTTTTGAGACGCGGGCGGCAACCGGAAGAGAACATTTCTCGTGCCAGGACAGTGGTATCGCCTAGATTTTTATACCAATCATCTCTAATGGAGAAAAGATACTTAGAAATGTAAATGTAGTAGTGTCAAGACAAGATAAAATGGAAAGCAGCTCACTTCCGGTTGCCGTCTGCGTCTCAAAAACGCGCGTGCTTAAGTTCCCTAATAGATGTTAAATTTGAGAAGAGTAGAGTTTAGCTAATAAATTTACAATGCTTTTTAAACTTTCAGTCCGAGGTAAACAAGGTAGCGATGCACTGTATACTGGATCTAGTGCCGCAGATGTTCACAGAGGCCACTTAAACCCTTGCCACATCAACTCCTATAACAAAACCTACATGAAGGCCACTTTTATTTACACTAACTGCGTGCCACAGTGTGGTACAAGCTTTAACAGTGGAACCTGGATGACGTACGAAAAGAAAATAGCAAGCTACACAAAACGCAGATGCGCAAATCAAACAGGTGGCACAATGTACCTTGTTACTGGTCAGTCGAAGTATCGCATTCGCGTGCGGTCAAATGGTGCACTCGCTCAAGTCCCCACCGCGATTGTGAGTTCTCATCAGGGCCCGCGCAGAAGGTTTTGGGGTCAGACGCAGAAAATATAATATATATATGGTTCGGGAATAGGATAGGAAGCTCACTACATTTAAAAAAATGGAAAATTTCTTCGGCCATTTTTTCGATTTTTTGTTTTTTGTTTAATACCCCGCCTAGCTTTTCTGCGGTTCCTGGGTAAAAATCTTTGATAACTTTAAAATATTTTTGAGGAATATTTTAGAGATCTCGGTCTCTTAACTTTAAGTTTATGGAGGATATTAGGAATTTACAATTGAATAATCTACGAACGAGAATTTGCTTAGCTAAAATATGATTACCAAACGACTGTTAAAGGCAGTGGGAGATTTGGAAATTAGTATGCAGGAGGAGGGCGAATGGGTCTCATTGCTTGCTATGCTGGGGCGCTCGCTATAAAGGCCTTAAACTGAATCACAAACCATCTCCTGCTAAATAAAGAAAATCTAAGAATCAATTGCAATGACGTGAATTAATGCACTTGATGTTTGAGCTCCTCATGTTTTTTTATCCAGTGTTAAAAAGTTCGAGGGTGTAGCTTGAGTGGTTCGGTGTCGTTGAGCAGGAGACGAGTACGGGCTTAACTTTTGCTGAATAAAAAATACTCCTGAAATGCCTGAAAGGATAATGAGACGCAAAATGAGAATGTACAAATGAAAACAATGAAAGAACAAAGGCCTTGATTGAGCTCGTTGATTAAATGACAGGAGATTTTAGGTGGCAGTGGTGTGTGAAGCACCTTCTTGGTTTTCTCATTATTTGAGTTGTGTCATCATCCTTGGGAGATTGTCCGTGGATCGCCGGATTTGTAATTACCTTATACATATTATTTTTCTTACATTGTAGCAATATTATCCTAGTTCTTCAAGTCAACATCGTCTCGTGCAGCCGAACTCGCTGTGGACAGCCGGTTGTTGCGTGCACCGGTCGGGAATCACAGGTTCGATTACATATGCTGAGTCCATTGCAGTCATCGGAAACAACGACAAGAACAGCAGCTGCACGTTGACACGGGCCGTCCATTTGTCGCAGTTGGAAAGGCTACTCGTTCCAAGCACCGCAACGCATCCAGCTGATATATTCCCTGGATATTCTGGTTGCAGAACTAATAGCTACTCTTCTCATTTGTAAATGCTGTAAATCGCTTCATTCAGCCTTATAGAGTCGGGCTGTGTTCATGCAATAAACGTTACGTCTACAGACATATTAAACGATGTTAAATGCTGATTAGATTTGCATAAAAAGGCTCCAGTCAGAAGTCCATCAGTACAAACAGAGGCTATCATAGCAAGCGTTAAGAAGAAAATATGTTAAAGACTCTCTGTCGAACGGTTTCGTGGACAATGAAACCTCCATTGACCGTCGTACTTCTCTATCTTGTATTGAATCCATCGCAATCAGAGGAATATTGTTCGAATTTAATGCTGGATTAGTATTATATTAGAAGTGTTATTGGGTCATTTGAGGTATATGGCCAAACGAGCACGTTTATTACATACCGAGTACGACCAAACAATCGTACACGATCACATTACAACCGAGAACCGCGTTCGGATGCGCCTCGGTTAAAAACAGTGAGTTGTGTCAACAAATCGAGCTCGATTGTTTTGGGATTTCGGTTTACGGTGGGTTTACCGCTAATCGAGCTCGATTGCACCTAGTCAATTCGGATTGTAGCTTGGACTTTAGAAGTGCGCATTACATTAGGAACATAACTAGGTCAAATAGACGATACCAAGTTCTCTCAAGATATTGTTAAAGGCTATACCCTCTCTTTAACTGGCGGTATAAGAGAAAGGAAATTGGCTTTCAAATTTCTCAGCCTGTGCCAGCTTCAAAGATATTGTGATGCGTGAAGGTTTCTCTACCACGCAAAACGCGTGCAACGATACCCACGGGTGGAACGACGAGACAACTTTCCCCGCGAAGAGGCTGAAAGAAGAAATCGACGCCCGCAGTGTTGGGATTCCAGAATCTTGAAAAGAATTTAGGGAATTTGTGATTATAAGAATTGACAAATACAATACAATACAATACAATAATTTATTTAATCACATTATCGTATAAAAGGAAAACAATCAACAATGTGGGGCACCCAATGCTCGTCAAGAAATAGAAAAAAATCGTTGGTAATTTGCCAATCATCGGTATCAGTTAATCGACTTGTATAGTCAACTTGCTGATTCAGAGAAGGTGGGATCCACTGGACTTCAAAATGATTTACAGATTGAATACAAATATACTGAAAATGCTCCGTGCGATCCTGTGGAGTTAGCAAATCGAAATTGGTTCAGCGTTGTCTGTCCGCGACGGAATAGATATAAACTGTGTAATTATATAATGTCATAAAAAAAGGTTGCTGTTATTCTTCGTAGTGAAGTACAATAATAATAATAAAGTACTCTCGTTTGTCTCACGATTTGGTCACTTGTGAAGTAGATCGCGACGTTTCGACTGCATACTGCTACTCTTCATCAGGCGTTGAGGTCGACTGGTTACGCGTCACCTTTTAGGCAGATGCTCCGCTGTGATTGGTTGGTTTTCAGCAGCTGTTATTGGTGCATCTCGATCCTCGCTGTTTTAAATCACAGTTGACCTTATCGCCTGATGAAGACTAGCAGTATGCAGTCGAAACGTCGCGATCTACATCACAAGTGATCGTTAGACAAACCAGAACACTT
>NC_090886.1:45000-65000 GCF_036669925.1 Montipora capricornis | reverse complement strand
TGGAAATTAGCGAGGTGATAAAGAAATATTCTCGGGACTCTTTGTGATGCTCATTGATTGTATATCTTTACAAAAGAGATGTTAAATTTGAGAAGAGCAGGGCATTTTGCTAATAAATTAACAATACCTTTTAAAATTTCAGTCCCAGGCAATCAAGGTAGCAATGCAATATATAGTGGATCTAGGGCCGCAGATGTTCACAGAGGCCACTTGAACCCTTGCCACATCAATTCCTATAACCAAACTTACATGAAAGTCACTTTCATTTACACTAACTGCGTGCCACAGTGCGGTACAAGCTTTAACAGTGGAACCTGGATGGCGTACGAAGGAAGAATTGCGAGCTACACAAAACACAGATGCGCAAATCAAACAGGTGGCACAATGTACCTAGTTACTGGACAGTCGAGCTATCGCATTCACGTTCGGTCTAATGGTGCACTCGTTCAAGTCCCCACCGCAACTGTGAGTTCTCATCAGGGCCCGTGCAGAAGGTTTTGGGGTCAGACGAGGGAAAGTATAAGATATATATGGGTCGGGGATAGGATAGGAAGCTCACCAGATTGAAAAAAAGGAAATTTTCCTTAGCGTCTTGTTCGTTTCTTTTTTCTTTCGTTTGATCCTCCGCCTAGATTTTGCGCGGTTCTTGGGTAAAAATCTTCGATAATTTAAAAATATTTTTAAAGGAACTTTTAGAGATCACGCCCTCTATACTTTAAGTTGATAAAAGATATTGTAGGAATTTATAGCTGAATAATAGGAACGAGGAACTTCTTACTAGGTTAGTTAGTTAGGTTAATAGGACGTATAGATAACGAGAAATGCACCTTCTGTCAATATGGTAAAGAAAGCCTCTTTCATTTATTTTGGGAATGTAGCAAAAGCCGTTGTTTTTGGAATTGTTTTTTTCATGGATGCAGGCCTGTAAAATTGTTAGTAAAAAATGTGCTTTTCAGGTAGATACTTGCTTGGGACTGAGGCCAGATACCTCTAAATACAATTTGCAAATTAATTTTTGTTCTTTGACAAGCAAACATTTCATCTGGCTGTGTAAATTTAAAGAACAAAAACCAATTTTCGAAGAATACTTACGGCATCTACAATATATTCATAAAGTAGAGAAGGAAGATACAACAACGCGAAAGAAATGGGAACCGCTATTGCTTTAAAAATAAATAAATAAATACAGAATCCGGCACCTTGTTCTCCAACTGTACAAGTTATTCCGATCTTGTAGAGTATAATAAATTGGTCGCTCCTCTCAAAACAAGAGCACCTCCTCCTTTTATTATTTGTTTCATTTTATTTTTCTCTATTATGTAAACATATCCCGTGTTTGTGGGTGTGTGTGTGGGTGTGAGTGTGTTTGTGGGGGGAGGGGTGTTTGTGCTTTCAAAACATGTAGGGTGATGGTGGTGGTAATAATAATTTTAAAAAAATTAAAAAAAAATTGTAACAAATGGAAATATTATTTTATTATTATTATTATTTTTTTAATTATTATTATTATTATTATTATTATTATTGTTATTATTATTATTATTATTATTATTATCTTATAGCAATGTATTGTAAGTCAAAGTTTTTAAAGTAGTTTATTAGGTATTAGTGTCGAATAATGTCTCTGTAAATAGTAGTGTTCTAGGTGTTTTTATATGTAGGTTACTTTTGTTCCGTAAGTCTGTACGTATTGTTGTACTGTTTATAAAAAAATAAAATAAATAAATAAAAAACTTCTTACTAGGTAAAACAAAATTACCGAACGACTGTAAAATGCAGTGGAGGATTTGGAAATAGGAATGCAGGAGAATGGGGAAGGGGTCTCAGCCTTGTTGTGCCGGGGCGCAAAGGCCTTACTTTGAAAGGTGATTTTTCATCTTAATACAATCACAAACCATCACCTCCTAAATAAAGAAAATCCAAGAAGTAATTACACTGACGTGAATTTAAGAACTTGATGTTGAGCTCCTTGCTTTTTTTAATCCAGTGCTGTTAAAGTTGTGTGGTTTGGTGCCATTGAGAAGAATTTAACTTTTGAACAATAAACAAATGCTCCAGAAATGCTTTCAAGGACAATAAGACGCAAAACGAAATATGCCCAAATGAAAACAATGAAAGAAACTCCAATGCAGCTCCAAGTCCTTGATCGAGCTCGTTGAGCTGATGTTAGGAGATCTTAGGAGGAAGTGATGTGTGAAGCACCATTTGGTTTTCTCATGAGGTCACCTCATGAGACGGTCATCATCCTATAGACATTTTCTGTGGCAAGATATTTAATTACCTTGAACATTTATTTTATCATACATTGCAGCAATATTATCCTAGTTCTTCAAGTCACCATCGTCTTGTGCAGCCGAACTCTCTGTGGACAGCAGGTTGTTGCGTGTACCGGTCGGGAACTACGGGTTTGATTACATATGCTGAATCCATTGCAGTCATCGGAAACAACGACAAGAACAGCAGTTGCACGTTGACGCGGGCCGTCCATTTAACGGACTTGGAATGGCTACTTGTTCCAAGCACCTCACCGTATCCAGCTGATATATTCCCTGGATATCCTGGCTGCAGGACTAATAGCTTTTCTGCTCATTTGTAATCGCTGTAAGTCGCTTCAGGTAGCCTTATAGACTCTGTGTTCATGCAATAAACTATCTGCCAACAGACATCTACAGACATATAAAACGACGTTAAATGCTGATTGGATTTACATAAATCGGATTGATGGGTCAGTTCCAAGTCCGTATATTTTCCCCTAGGACAAAAATTAAAGTTCAAGTAAGGATACCATTTTGGCGGCCGTCGATCAAGAAATACTCTTGATGATTCAGAGCTAAATGCTTTTCGTTCTTTACAATACATCCGGAATCAAGAAGACAGGGAAGAAATACTTGGTTGAAAGAATCATAAATAAATAAAACAAAGTAAAATAGAATAAAATAAAATGAAATAAAAAGAATCATGCTTTATTTTTCCTATTGAAATCATTTCTTTCCTCACCTCAGGCCCGCCGTAAGCGCCCTTCCAATCTTTTACAATTCTTGCTAACCTTGGCACAATACTTCATACTCAATCAGAGATTTAGCAATTTTTATATAGCCACAACATTGCTGTTGTATTAGGCGTTCTTGCTTTGCTTCATGCAAACATTGCAAACAATCCTATGATGTTAGTGTAGTCAAAATTATATCTTCTTATGAAACACATTGTTTGCGAACGTATTTCCAAAGCACTGATCATTGCCAGAACCTCATGAACAACAGCCCTATATTCCTGCTGTTCCTGTCACGGCATTTTCATAGACTGATTTACCGAATCGTGTGAGACTCCCGCAGGAGCCCTCTAACTAATCAAAAGAAGGAAAAAGGAGACGACACCAGTTTAATTGGTGCACTTAAGGACGGTGCCTACTAATTCAAAGGTATTTTTTCCGATTTAAAACACTACCAGTGACTGGAAGGTAGTAAATAGGGGTTGTCCCCAAGGATCTGCTTGGGACCGGTCCTGTGGAACCTGTTCCAAAATGATCTATTTGCCTCACATTGTGCTCAGATATTGCAAGTCTTATAAGAGTGGCATCCTCCCTGACGTGTGGAAAAAAGCACTTGTTTCTGCTGTGTATAAGAAGGATGATAAACCCTTGCCAAATAACTATAGGCCTATCTCCTTGGCATGCATTTCGTGCAGAATCGCATAGCTAAAGGTAAAATCGCGGTCTGATTAGCTATCGAAGAGAGGGTATTTAGCGTGGAATTGCACTTGTGCAGGAAAGGATATCGCTGACGTGAGTCAGAGATTAGAAATCTATGTTTTCAAAAACATTGTTTCCTCTTACGAAGCAAAAACCTGACCGAAGAGAGGAAAAATAAGATTTTCCATGTTTTAAGTTAACTTAATATGACTTCCTCGAAAGATTTTCTAAGAAGCCGCTTACGCTTACGAGCACAAGAATCGGAGAAATCGGCAGCAATCTATCGCGAAAGTGAAAATACCCGAAGGAAGAGAAAAAAGCACAAGTTCTTCAGCGGCGAGGAAAAACAGGTTTCAGTTGTAGAGTACACGGAAGATAAACTAGAGGCCAGTAAATATTCCCATTAATCGAATGTTAATTCCACTGAACGGTCTGTGAGGTGAAAAAAGCACATGGTTTACTCTGTTTTTTACGTTTTGCTTGTTTTGCCTCCCAAAAACGTACGTTAAGTTAGCAATGGACGTTGTATTTTAAACTGAAGTCCAATTCGAGTAACTTTTAAATTTTTGGAGGATAACAACTTACCAGCGTATTTGTTGAGTTGACACATTGTTTGGATGCACGTTGTCCTTCTTTGAGCCACTGTCGAACAGTCTTCCCCAAGTTAAAGTTCACTTGAAAAACCGATCGGTGAAGATACTACGTGAAGATACGTAAAGGAGGAGGAGGGCTGAGAAGTGTCGAGAATTGTGTAAATATAGAAATTGCTAACCTTAAGAACTACACCCATCAAATGCAGATTCAGGGAGTCGAGCATGAGAAACTCTTGGATGATGGAAAGGAGAAAAGGGATATACATTAGCAAAGGGAGCAGTAATATCGTAGCAAGAACTTACACGGTAAGATCTTTGTGGCAACAGACAACATCAGAGGAGATAAAACCTAGGAATGGCTGAAAAGAAGTGGTTTAAAGAGAGAGACTGAAGGTATGATTATGGCCGCACAGCAGCAGGTATTGGGGAAAAACAACATTAAGTAGGTGATAGACAAGGCAGCCGTAGATGGAAAATTCAGAATGTGTGGACAAGAAGAAGAAACAGTAGCCCATATAGAATCTGAATGCCCATAATTGGCATAAAAGGAATATAAGAACTGGCGACATCACAAAGTAGCCTCAGTACTACATTAGGAGCTATGTAGAAACTTTCCTTCCTCTAAAAAGTGGGATTACCATAAAGTAGAGACGGTGCTGGAAAATGATGTGAAAATTTTGTGGGGCTGCATACTTGAGACAGATAAGGTAATGAAAAACCCTCGTCCTCACATCGTAATTCTGTACAAAAGACCAAGAGAATAAGTGTTGCTAGACATTGAACTGCCCCCTTGATACGATTTGCGATATGAAATTGGCCGAATTTGTGCACTGTAAGTAAAGACTTTGAAAAGCACCAAGAGAAACTACAGTGTGCGATGAATTTCTCAGCTCTGCAGAAAGCCCGTTTGCTAGGAACGCCCAGAATCATGAGGAAGGTGTTGGTTACCTGAGGTCATGGGATGTGACTTGCTGCCCAGTGTAGAACTACCAGTGTATCTACGTAGACCGTGAAATATATCGATAATAATTAATCACCGTGGGATCACAGAGTGTTTGAAAAGGAGGGTTGGGGTTAGAAGAGGGAGATTGGAAAACTATGGGGTATCAGACAGCAGGAAGTGGTACCGGTAGATGTTGGTGCACTCGGAACAGTTAGCAAAATAGCTTGAGGAGCAGGAGATTACCATTAGGACGGGATTGCTGCAGAAAACAGCTTTGTAGTGAACAGCAAGGATTTTAAGGAAGGTGTTGGAACCTTTGGCTATATGGCTCGCTCCCTTGGTGTAATGTCCGTATAACATCCATCAGAGCTGAGGCATAATGATAATAATAATAATAATAATAATAATAATAATAATAATTATAAAAAACAACTTTATTTATTTCATTTACTTACATTAAAAGAAAAAGAGATGATTGATAATAAAAAATTCAAAATTCTATAAAATTACGAATTCCATGATGCAGAGATATTAAAATCATACAATCGAATTATATTAATGACGGCTAAACCAGTGTCCAATTAATAATAATAATAATAATAATAATAATAATAATAATAATAATAATAATAATAGGCTTGGAAATGTTGTTGGTCAAATCCGGTCTCCGGTTGAATCTGTTTTTACCTTGGTTAAATTCGTGATCCTCATTTTACTGAGGTTGAATAATTGTGCACTCTACATAGTTTAAAGCTCCCCCAAAAGGATTCGAAAAACCTATACCTTCTCTCAAACTCTGTCTTACGCATCTCAACACGTCTTCTTAATTCTTAACTATTTACTTTGAACTTTGCAACATAGTAAGAGAACAAAAAACTGTTCTATACACTTACCGGTACTTCGAACTCGGACCCTCTAGATCTACAGCCCTGTGTTTTTTCACCACTACACTACAACGATAAACATGCTCAACCCAAAAAAGTTCTTTTCGTTATTTACTTTTGTATAATAAGTCGATTGATATCCATGTATCACGAATAACAAAACGATTCCTAACCTAAACCTAATGTTTATCTAGGCTTCATTTAGGCTTCAAAAACAGTTTATTCAATTCATCTGAGTGCATAAAACCTAGGTAAAACGAGGATCACCAACCTAAGTTGGAAAGTTAGGCAAAATTCTGTGCAGCAGAATCAGAGCCACGTTAACAAAATCACAGTTAAGGTAGCTCTGAATCCGCGGCACAGACTTTTTTAAAACTTTGCAGAAAGTTTGATGTTGTCCTTCTGATAACTTTCCAGCAATAAAAAAATGTAGGTCATCGAGTTTGTTTTTGAGACATGAGCAACTAAATACAAAAAAATGGTGTTTTTACAGGGCTTGTCTTTTGCCACTGTGACTTATTACATCACAACAATGACCTCATCTTGTTCATTAATAATAATCATCTTGTTTCATATGGTATCATATATAATATTGCGAATACGTGATACAGCGTTGTACTGCCAATCCTTCTAAAAAGAACGTTGCTTGAAAGCGTTGAAACTGCTTTGAGCCGCCTTAAATCATTGTTCCTGATTTTTGACAATCTTTTGCGGTGCCATTTCCTTAAAAGCTAGCGCTGTTTACCCATCTTCAATGATTAGTTATTTTCACTCAATCTGATTGGTTCTGGTAAGTGCCACCTGAAAAGAAGGGATTGTCAATTCATGAAATATACTTTTGAAGGAATCTGACAATTTATTTTTATATGCTTGGGGTACAAATGAGAAAAAAAAGTGTGGAATTCCGCTGTTTCACAATAGTAGAGAAAGTCAACTTTCATCCATATCAGTAAGAAAAAAATATTATATAATCTGGGCTTTTTACATAAGATTCGAGTACCCTATAAGTTCTATAATTTAATAGTCCATTAGCAATCTTGACCTTTCTTTGTCCGTACACATAAATATCCATTAAGGCTCTTTAATCTGAAGCAAAGTTCACCAAAACCAGTAAGTTAAGGTTTTCAGTGTGCCAGGCATTGTCCTTTTGTACGAGAGTTCAAAATGTTCAAAATGACAATTTGGTCTTTAATCGCCATCGCTCTCTTAGTGAAAACGAAAAGTGACGCTGATCTTTCTGGTGAGTAATCTTTCAGGAGCACGAGGCCTTTCAAAGATCCTATCAGAGCCTTACTGACCTGACAGGAAAAATGGGCACTCATTGAGAACGGGTGAGGAAATCAGATCATGCAAGAGAAAATGTTCCATTGACTCGTGGTATGGTGTTGTGGGTAGTGCTGTAAATGTTGTTTTACGCTCTCGTCGTTGTAGTGTTCCACAAAAATAAACTTTAAAAGGAAACGGGAAAACAGCGCTATCTAGTGTCTCACTTAAGCTCCCAATGGAGTCAAGTACCACCGATTCATTTGTTATGACATAACAACATATCTAGCACTTGCTAGATAAAGAACACATCAGTCGTGTCATGTTGGTTTGTGGAATGATTCTTGTTTAACAGCTTCCGAAATTTTCTTATAGAAGCAGAACGAAGAACCGCGGCAGGAAGTTCGACCAATCCTGATGTTTCTACTAACATGACAGCCCATTTCACAGCCTTTTACCTTCAAGGACGGCCACCAAGGCACTTGCCATTACCTAGGACACTTGTGTACATTTGCCAAAGACGGGAAACTACTAATTACCTATACTCTACCCTGTTCGATACAAACGCTGGAATCCCCATATATTCCGGATACATAATAAGGCGTCACCAAGGGTTACGGATAGGCACATATAAGAGATGCCGTGTTTCTTGGAAGAGAACAGCGGGAGGCAAGTAAAGAGTTCTTTCAATTGATTTTTGTAAAATCCATCCTCTTCAATGTGTCAGAACAAAGGCACTGCGAGAAGAAGCTTTAAAAAATCGGCCACAGACTATCGAAGAATAACGGTCTACTCCACAAGTCAGAGGCGACATCGTTCGACAAACAAAAAATACTTGATTATTAATGTAAAGAACCTCTTTACTTGAAGGAAGTAGCTGAAATGAAAACAATTTGGCTATATGCAAGTGGTTTCTTGCTTCTCTGAAAATGAAGGAAACCAATGAGTACTTCCAATAACCAAAACTTCATTTTAAACTTAAAGAACTTCAAATGTTTGCAATGCGTAAATATCCGGATAAAAGGGCGAGGATTACTTCAATATTTTGTCCCATAACCCGCACTTTCTTCATTCATCGTTCCTTTCACGGGAACACATGAACCCAGTAAATTGACAGCTCAGTAGTAATCACAGAGAGACTTAAAAGGCGGAATATAAGAGATGAGTTGAAATGCTTTGGTTTCGATTGGAGGTGGTCGAGTGTTTTCCAGGGGCATGTTCTTTCCTGGGGATGTAATGCCATATATTAAACAGCAATTATTTGAAAAAAATTAACTATCTCGAGGGTGACGGGCTTTTGTTGTTCGCAAGCTACAAGCGTCTTTCATCTGTAGCACATGCTATCGCTTTTGAACATTACCTTATCACAAAGGCATTTACCCGTTAAATTGCTGACGGTGACTGAACAAAAAAAGCGCAACTGCCGGAAAGACAAGGAGGAAACGGACTTGAGTCAACCGATGTCGAGGACCTGTCAGTCCGACTTGAGCACATGTCCCCAGAGAGTTTAAACTTCTGGCTTTGCAAATTTATTTGTTCAACATACTATGGAAAAGTGATACAAGGTAAAACGACATTCGTGGAAGTTATGTTTCAAGAAATTTGTGTCAGAGAGTAAAGTTGACGGGTAAAAAAACTTAATGATTGTGTTTTGCATTTATTTCAGTAGAGATCTGTATCAAAAGTTAGTGAATACTAATTAGCCGAGGAGGAGTCTGTATCAAAAGTTAATACAGCTAATTAATATTTCCTCATTCCAAGCCTTTCCCTTCTGCCTATTCGATCCCTCCTCGTGCTTTCAGACAGTTGAACTTTATCGGAACTTACACACCATCACATTTGACCTGATTAGTGCGTTTCTGTTGGCTGTCACCCTTATGAATTATTAATGATTTTTACAAGTGGCAAAACATTCCACTGCATGATATTTATATTTATGAATACTTCCAACGTTTTGCGTGAAAACAGCATTTACAAATCGTTGATGTTAGATGTTATGTGGCAGAGTAAATTGGTTCATTTTTGGTAGCAACTTTTCATGTTTTGGCAACCATTTTTCAAAGCACCTTTTACCGGATTTACTACCAGTAAACAGGGCATTTCAAAGAGGGCAGTGGCTATTCGTAAGGGACCGGTACACCCACCTATATACTTGCTATTCATACGGGAGTCTTCTTAGAATGATTATTACTGGTTCTAACCCTAACCTTACACAACATAGCCACGCAGTTATTGAAAGCTAAAATGGGTACTTAGACTTAAGATGCTCTTTATCAGCGCTATTTGAAATGGGTGCTTAGACTTCAATGCGAGAAACACAAGGCAGGTCAGATGGCCAGTGACATCGAACGAAGAAGGTATTTCGGGAAATTTAACAGGCAATGACGTTGTTTGATAGCTGAACTGTATATAAAATTCCCTGTTAGCAGAGGTCTCTTTTCTTTTTGCGTTCGCTTGGCTGACGAGTACTGGAAAAAAGACCTCTGCCTTGGGGCGAAACTTACTTTGATCCAACAGCTGTCCACTAACCTTTGACGGCACTCTTCAAACTGCATGCCCCATGATATGTTTCATGACTGTTTCCCGCGAAGTCCTTTATTTTATTTTATGTTATTTTATTTTATTTTATATGCTTTAATAATCTTTAAACCACCACTTACAATTTTCCTTGTACTGGTCACTTAATTTCAATAGACTTACGCGTGACTTACATTTTAATTGCAAGAATAGAATATTGTTTTATTACAGGTGTAAACAGGTTGTTTCTTAATGTTACCAATTTATAGCATCATTCGCAAGCATTTCAAACAAAGCCACAGTCACACATATACAAACACACGCACGCAAGGAAATATTGAAAGTTACATTAGAAGGTCGTTATAGTCCGTGCATTTCTTTATAGTAATTCCGCTGTTGTTAAGTGAGCCCACATAGTATGAAGTATCACATGAGAATTCGGTCGCTTAGTAACCGCCGCGCATGTTACATTGAGTTTCGTCGCATGGCAGAGGTTTCTTTTCCCGTACTCGTTACCCCAGCGGACGCAAAAGACTTAAAGACGAAGAAAGACTTTCCGATTGTTATTGAACCGGACTGTCTTATCAGTTTAGCCTGTGCGATTTGAAGCAACTTCATATCAAGCAGTTCAAAATGATTTAGTTGGAAGCAAATAAAATAGCAACATGACACAGGCAATGAAATGCAACACACCAATCCAATGGAACCGATGAAATTAAGAGGAAATTAGCGAGGTGGTAAAGAAATCTTCGCGGGACTCTTTGCGATGATCGTTGATTATATATCTTTACAAGAAATATGTTAAATTTGAGAAGAGTAGAGGAAGGCTTTCACATTCCTAGGGCATATTATTTAGCCAATAAATTAACAATACTTTTTAAAATTTCAGTCCCAGGCAATCAAGGTAGCAATACATTGTATAATGGATCTAGGGCCGCAGATGTTCACAGAGGCCACTTGAACCCCTGCCACATCAACTCCTATAACCAAACCTACATGAGGGCCACTTTTATTTACACTAATTGCGTGCCACAGTGCGGTACAAGCTTTAACAGTGGAACCTGGATGGCGTACGAAGGAAGAATTGCGAGATACACAAAATACAGATGCGCAAATCAAACAGGTGGCACAATGTACCTGGTTACTGGACAGTCGCATTATCGCATCCGCGTGCGGTCAAATGGTGCACTCGCTCAAGTCCCAACCCCGATTGTAAGTTCTCATCAGGGCCGCGCAGAAGGTTTTGGGGTCAGACGCGAAAAGTATAAGATATATATGGGTAGGGAATAGGACCCCCCTGCCTAGTTTCTGAGCGGTTCCTGGTTAAAAATCTTCGATAATTTAAAAATATTTTTTAAGGAACTTTTAGAAATCTCGCCCTCTTTACTTTAAGTTTATGAGGGATATTGTAGGAATTTATAGCTGAATAATACGAACGAGGAACTTCTTACAGGGTAAAAGATAAGCACCAAACAACTTTCAAATGCAGTGCAGGATTTGGAAATAGGAATGCAGTAGAATGGGGAAGGGGTCTCAGCCTAGTATTGCCGGGGCGCAAAGGCCTTACCTTGAAAGGTGATTTTTCATCTTAATAAAATCACAAACCATCACCTGCTAAATAAAGAAAATCCAAGAAGTAATTACAATGACGTGAATTTAAAAACTTGATGTTGAGCTCCTTGCTTTTTTAATCCAGTGCTGTTAAAGTTGTGTGGAGCTTGAACTTGGTTTGGTGCCATTGAGCAGAATTTAACTTTTGAACAATAAACAAATGCTCCTGAAATGCTTGCAAGGACCATAAGACGCAAAACGAAATATGCCCAAATGAAAACAACGAAAGAAACTCCAACGCAGCTAGAAGTTCTTGATTGAGCTCGTTGAGCTGATGTTAGGAGATCTTAGGAGGGAGTGGTGTGTGAAGCACCATTTGGTTTTCTCATGAGGTGTGTCATCATCCTGGGGACATTTTCTGTAGCACGATGTTTAATTACCTTGAACATTTATTTTATCATACATTGCAGCAATATTATCCTAGTTCTTCAAGTCGCCATCGTCTCGTGCAGCCGAACTCTCTGTGGACAGCAGGTTGTTGCGTGTACCGGTCGCGAACCACGGGTTTGATTACATATGCTGAATCCATTGCAGTCATCGGAAACAACGACAAGAACAGCAGTTGCACGTTGACGCGGGCCCTCCATTTGACGGACTTGGAACGGCTACTTGTTCCAAGCACCTCACCGTATCCAGCTAATATATTCCCTGGATATTCAGGCTGCAGGAATACTAGCTACTCTGCTTATTTGTAAACGCAGTAAATTGCTTCATGTAGCCTTATAGACTCTGTGTTCATGCAGTAAATCTGTGAACAGACATCTACAGACAAATAAAACGACGTTAAATGCTGATTAGATTTACATAAATTGGATCGATGGGTCAGTTCCAAACCCGTATATTCTGCCTTCACTCACGTCTCCAACACTCTATATCCTCAGGGGCACCCAACGAATCTGTTCCTCACATTATCTGTTCCCCAGAGGAATCTTGCTGGCTGGCAAAAATACGGGTGTTTCGATGAGCTGGCTGGAAAATTTTGTTATTGATAGAGATTTTGCCTGGGAATTACTGACTTTTTCTAGCATTTCAACCCGAGCTGGCTGTAGAAACTCTGAAGACTGAGGACAACTAAAAAAAAAAAAAAGAGAACCCCTTCCCTCTCCCAGACAGTAGTCACAAACATACGACGGCTGGTCATAGTGATTGCGCTTGCGGAAAAAAACCTGTTTTGTCCCGGTTTTGTCGCTTTTGTTCGGTCGTTTTGGATCGAGGGATTTGAAAGCGCGCGGAATTCCTGGCTGGGAAATAAATTTGATCAGCTGGCTGGGAAACCAACCAATTTTATCTAGCTGGCTGGGAAATTTCTTGTGTGTCTTGCTGGGAAAAAGGAACAGATAATGTTTTCTCAGCAACACTGAAAAACACCTGAAAATGCCTTAATAACATTTATTTTTATTAACTGGGGTATAATAATACATTTTACAACAAATTGGTCGTTGGGTGCCCCTGTATCCTCACAGCTAAGGTTCGCAGAAGTACCATTTTCAACCCTATCTCCCTCTTCTACATTTGAAAATAACACTTTCGATATTAGACAGAAAAGATCAAAAGACTACTATTCTCTACTTGTTTTCAGAAGGGCTCAACATCCCAATATCACCGTCAAATTGCAGAAGGATTTTGATTTTACAATTGATCAAATCAATCAAATCTTCTTATTACCACATTCTGTTGCACTTGAATCTTATGTAAAAGCTTTCCAATATAAAGTTATTTACAAATACCAAATTATGTAAAATTGGTTACAGAAGCAACAATGTGTGTACATTTTGTAAAACTGAGTCGGAAACCTCAAATTATTAATTTTTTATAAGTGTTCCCACACTAGACAATTCTGGACAGACTTTGCATCATACTGGCACCTACTATCAAAACATCAAATCCACCTCTCCCTAAAAGATCTTTTATTTGGGATATTTTCGGGAAAATGCCCTCTACTTCATCTATTAAATTGCTTCATAATTATTGGAAAATTGTTCTCGTGAGACTGCAGAAGAAGTCATACCCTTCCTAAAATCGAGGGGTTGAAAAAAAAAGTCCTTATATTTTCCTCTATGGACAAAAATTAAAGCTCCAGTCAGGATCCCATAACCCAGTAGTGTCACTCTCTCTCATTTGGCATTGGCCATTCAGTTTACGGTGTTATCTAAACCCGCCAAATAATAACCAATCAGATTGGGTCTGATGACCATAATGCCTCTGATTCAGTCCTTTAACCAAGTAGCCGCAAAAGGACTGCACGTGCAAAATGCAAAATCGTGTGCGGAACGCAATGTCGATACGTTTTGTTCCCTAAAAAATCTAGCAAAAGCCGTCGTAAAAATAAATAATAGCCGCATTCTATCACAGATCGAGATTTCTGGGTTATAAACTTTCGTGGCCACAAATTCCGGACATGTGAGCCCGCATTTCATCTACGGTCTTACCTCTAAAATCAGGCTCGTAAAATCATGGCAGCGTGGCGGCCGTCTATCAAAAAATACTCTTGATGATTCAGAGCTAAATGCTTTTCGTTCTTTACAATACATCCAGAAGAAAGAAGACAAGGAAGAAATACTTGGTTGAAAGAATCATAAATAAATAAAACAAAATAAATAGAAAAATATAAAATAAAATGAAATAAAAAGAATCATGCTTTATTTTTCCCATTGAAATTATTTCTTTCCTCACCTCAAGCACGCCGTAAGCGCCCTTCCAATCTTTTGCAATTCTCCCTAACCTTGGCACAATACTTCATACTCAATAAGAGATTTAGCAATTTTTATATAGCTACAACATGGCTGTTGTATTAGGCGTTCTTGCTTTGCTTCATGCAAACATTGCAAACAATCCTATGAGATTAGTATAGTCAAAATTATATCTTCTTATGAAACACATTGTTTGTGAATGTATTTCAATAGCACTGATCATTGCCAGGACCTCATGACTAGGAGTGAACAACAGCCCTATATTCCTGTCACGGCATTTTCATAGACGGGGGAGACTCCCGCAGGAGCCCTCTAACCAATCACAAGAAACTAACTTGACGTCATAGCATCACCGAGCGGGAAACTGTCTTTGCTTTTTGCGGAAAGGGTCTTAAAATAGATCGGTTTGTAAAAATGGCATGACTCTAATCACGGACTCCTGTCATTGCTAACACTTACAGAACTCTTAATTGAACTTCTAGGTTATACGAAATATTCAACAAACAAAATGCGATCCAGTGTTGGAGGTGTAGTAAATTTCATATTTCCCGCGAAAACATGCATCCATAGTGATATTTTCTTGCATCACAAAATATTTTCTTGCATCCCAAATATAATGCCCGCCGCACACGGTGAGGAAAGAGCTGAGCAAACTGCCTCGCGAGACGGTTTGCTCAGCCGTTTCCTCGCGTGTGCGGGTAAATTTCGGTGACAAATTCACCTCGCGAGGCCGAGAGGATAAAATCAAAGATGTTTGATATTTTTGGCCTCGCGAGGCAAGTTCTTCACTGTGTGTGGCTATCATGAGTAACATGCAAGTATTAAGCCTAAGCGCTCGTTTCAGTGATTAGCCCAAAACTCTCTTTTAACATTTTAGCTTTCATTTTACGGTTTGGTTAACTACACTTTTCAGGAGTTTTCATGTTACACGTTACTCGTATGTACCCGTGTGGTGTTTCAGTCACGATCGTTTTCACGGGTAAGGTTAAATGAGGAGAGAGATCGTGCCAAAGGAATAATAAAAATAATAAAAATAGCACGTGCTGTATTTCCGATTTGAATAGCCGCAAGTGAGCCCTCGTTGGCCGAAAGTAATGGCCAACTTGCTAAGGCCCGTTTTAAACGTTGCATTTTACATCTGCTGAATCTAATGCAAATGAGAAAAATCTATTGTTTTTGCTCATTTGCATTAGATTTGGCTCATGTGAAATGCGACGTTTAAAACGGGCCTAAGCTACCTGGTTTGGTGGCTTAGATTTAATGAGAATATTATATTGAAATTTGCCGACTCTGCTTAACGTGAGTTGGGAAAGGAACTGTTTTCACGGAATTTTTGGTTGTCACTTTTCCATTGAAGAGGAAAATTCGTTAAAAAGCACATCATACGGTGCTTTTCCTTAAGTGATCGCGGAACCTGCGATTTCCCGTTTACATCTACTACGGCGCATCAAAATCTGGTTAGGCTGTAAAATTGGATTTCAAGCCTTTTAATATAGAGCGTTGTAGGAAGCTTCAAAAATAATATTGTTGACGAAAAGCAACTGATCATCTTTCAAGAACTCGACCGGATCACAGCACTTCATTCCTGGTAAGCCAGAACTCGTTCTACATTATTTGTTTTAATTCTGCCTTTGAGTATTTGGCGGCCATATTGGCAACTGAATACCTTGAATTTGAAAGATGGAAAAAAAAAGACGACCCCAATTTAATTGGTGCAATTAAGAACGATGCCTGCTAATTCAAAGGTATTTTTTCCGATTATGAATATGCAGGGAAAGCAGATCTAAGCAAGTGTTATTGAAATCCAAAAAGAAAATTGAGAGTAACCACGCATTTTTCGTGGGTAATTTATCAATAATATTTGTAAAAAGATTTAAAATACAAAGTAATGTATTACGGAAGTGATCATTACATTCCTCCCTACTTTGGATACTAGATCGCCTAATCGCCACTGGAACGATCTGAACAAACACTACTGTAAAGAAATAAAATAAATAAAATGTTTCTCATTAGGGCGACAGACTTCCTAAAGATAGTCTTTGAGATAAGCTGGGGGCCGTTGGTGCCACTGCGGTTAGCGGCGAGCTTCAGCACTCTTCCTGACATGACCACGTGGAAATGAGAGAGCTAGGATGGCGTCATCAGGCTCGCGGGCTCTAACTTGAACGTTGGGCCTCAGCTTCTTCAAAAAGGATGAGTTTCTGGTGATCTTGCTCCATTCGCTCCCAGCAGCAACCATCGTACCTTTGCGGTTCGTGACAACAAAGGGTTTGGGGTTGTAGTGGGTTCCGGAGCTGCTGCGCGAGGGGTTACGCCTGACTAGGACCTTGCCCTGTTGCCATATTACTGGACTTCACGTACACTCTACGGTCAGCATAGGTTTTCATTTTTGTCTTAGCCAGCTGGTCATGGTGCTTAATGGATGCTGGGTCTCCTGAAGGACTGGGCACATTGGCAACTTTGATACGCATTGGTCTGTTGAATAACACTGTGGCTGGCGGCGTGCCTTTTGAAGAATGTGGGGTCGCTCTGTAGTTACGGAGCATATCTTGTAACTCGTGTTTCCAGGGGCGGTGCTCCACAATAGCCACTTCAATCGTCTTCTTGATTGTGCGCATGAACCGTTTTACGTCTCCGTTCGTTTGCGTCTATTTGAGGGTTATCTTTTGGTGTTCAAATCCCGAGTTCTTCGCAAAGGACTCAACTCATTCCCATTGAACGGTGGTCCGTTGTCGGTACGCACTTGAGCCGGTACCACGAAATCTGCATATATCTTGTGGAGACGTGGTATGACGACCGGTGCAGAGACTGAGGGCATGAACTCGAAAAAAGGGTATCTAGAGTAGTCATCACAGAGGACAAGTAAGTATCCTCCATCTGACAGTTCCCTAAAATCAGTACAAATGTGTTGCTAGGGTTCCTCTGGCAGTGGTGACATGTTTAGTGGCTCGAGCTTGGTTTCTGAAGTTGTTGCTTGACATGCAAGACATGACTATACTTTCCTCTCCGCTTCGCTGTTGATGCCCGGAAACCATGATTTTTCCCGCAGGAGTGACTTTGTTTTCTCTATGCCTTGATGGCCTTCGTGGGCGAGGTCGATTACTGTCTGCTGTAGGGTTTCAGGGACTACGATTAACCTGTGTCTCAGGATCACGCCAGATGAGCCGCAAAGAGACAATGCTTCCTTGAAATTTTCGAACGCTTTGTATGTATGCTGGTTGATGTCGAGTCCCTTTGGTGGTTCGAACCAGTTGCTGGTGCGCACAGCATCGGTAATTGCCTGAAGAGTTGGATCCTTGGTGGTTGTTTCTGCAATATCCCCGAGACTGAGTTCGTTAGGTCTTGAAGCGTGTGCGATGTAGTCAACAAACACCTCGGCTACGCGCTCTTGTCGACTGCTGGGTAGCGTTGAATTCTCAAGATGTCTGGATATGAAGTCGGCCAGGTTTCCTTAGTCCACCTCTCTACTCGTGCTGGACGGCGTGACTTGGGACTGTTGTATATCGATAGCAATGGCTTGTGGTCTGTGATGACAGTCACCGGTTTGCCGTAAATGAACTGGTGGAAGTATTCGCACCCCCAAACGACGGAGAGAGCCTCACGTTCGATCGATTTGGCTGTAACGTTTCTCTACAGGAGTGAGAGACCTGCTTGCATATGCAACCACGTACTTGCTGCCAGTAGCGGGGTCTGGTTGGGCAAGGACGGCTCCAAGTCCGACTGCATGACGCTGATTTCGGTCTGCTTATCGGGATCAAAGTAGGCAGTCACTGGGGGTTGTACAAGGGCGGTTTTGAGCTGCTGAAGAGCGTCTTCATGCTTTTGACTTCATTCCCAAGGGCTGTCTCTCTGGGTCAGCTCACGTAGGGGCTTTGTTAGGGTCGAATACGCGAAAATGAATTCATAACAGTTGTTGGCCATGGAAGGTTGGTGATCGCCCCGACCTTCTTTGGGTCAGCTGAGAAACCTTTACCCGAGAGAACATAACCAAAAAAATCGAGGCTCCCTCGTGAAAACTCACATTTTTCACGGTGGAGGGTAAGACCTTTCTCTCTGAGGCGCATGCTGAAAGGTCTCTTGTAACGCCCAGTTATGATCCTCCTGTGTTTTTCCGTGCACTAGGATGTCATCACTCAAGTTTAGCGCTCTTTGGATTCCACTCAGGGTCTCGCGAATGGTATTTTGGTCGGGCCATCAATGCACTCTATAACATCGTTCTACTCGTCCCTTGCAAGCTGATCTTCAACCTGCTTTAGGGCGTGAAATGGTGGTGCTGAGCTCTCGCCGGTATGCAGGTGTACTTGGTGAGCTGTTCGGCGTAGTTTAGTCGCCGAAAAGGAATTCGCCAGTTTGTGCAAGATGTTTCCACCTGGTGTATATGTAGTAGGTCATAATGTCTTCACCTGATTCTAGCTTGGCCTCCCTGAATTTGTACTCTTCATAAGCCACGTTACTCTTCGGAGTTAAGTGATTTGTAAGGGCGGCGATTAGTTTCTCGAGGGAATCTATCCATTTGGGTAAATGGATAGACCGGCTAGGGACCAAAGTAAGCACGGCATTTCCGCAGAAGACAACACTGCCCTGGTAGGATGCTGACGAGAGTGCTCGACATAATAACGTGAACATTGGAGAGTGGGCCCCGAGGACCTTTGGTCATTTGTTATGACCCGCTCCTGTGGGGAAAATATCGGTGTAAGATCATCTTGGGTAAACAATAATAATAATAATAATAATAATAATAATAATAATAATTATAATAATAATAAAACAACTTTATTTATTTCACTTACTTACATTAAAAGAAATAGAAATGATTGATAATAAAAAAATTCAAAATTCTATAAAATTACGAATTCCATGATGCAGAGATATTAAAATCATACAATCGAATTATACTAATGACGGCTAAACCAGTGTCCATAAAACGCCCCGAGTATAAAAACATTTAGACCGTGTATCTCAAATATCCGCACTAGCTACATTTATTTTACAGTCTAATGATGGCTCTATCTTGGTACGAAACGGCGTTCGCGAACCTCTAACGCATGCATGTACCGATCTTAATAGTTCATAATAATAATAATAATAATAATAATAATATTAATAAAACATGCTCATGCCATTTGTCAGCACATTTCAAGCTCGCTAACACCATCCCTCTCTGAACCAACATCAAAAAATCCATCTTCCTAAGCAAGCATTGCTTTTCTGTATGTAAGTGCCACCCCTCCCCCCCCCCCCCCCTTTAACACTGTACAGTTACGTGAGCAATGCGATCTCGTCAGCTACTTCAGTAGTAAACAGACTAAACAATGATGTGGTGTTTAACGCTTGTTTCTTTGACGATTTCGGCGTGATTTCCTTCCGTGTTGCGTCCCTTGTACGAACGTGTGTACTTGCTTCCCATATTGTTTAATGCTCTCTAGTACACCCTGTATGTGCTTTTGGCCTTATCGAAGCACTTCTCGCGAAAGAATATTTTTAAAGCTGTTGCGGAAAAGATGATGATGATGATAGGTAGATGATACTGTGGTCTTATTGACATGCAGTGGCATATTATGGGTAATATAATGCTTGTTACTTTTCAGGTAACATCAAAAAAATGCTGGCTTGGACTGTATTCTTTAAATCGTTGTTACTGAAATTTTGAATCCCATTCACTCTTTCAGTGGCTTTTTCTTAAAAGCTGTTAGCCCATCTTAGATAGACAGATTAGTTTTTTTCACTCAATCAGATTATTTCTGGTGAGTGCCACCTGAGAAGCAAGTGATCATTAATTCATGAAAAACACTCTTGAAGGAACTTTGCATT
>NC_090886.1:7500-37500 GCF_036669925.1 Montipora capricornis | reverse complement strand
GGAGAAATTAGAACTTAGCAAGTGCTCTTGGTATCCTGAAAGAAAATTGGAGATAACCATCCATTCTTCAGAGATAATTAAACTTCAATTTGGAAAACAAAGTCATACAATCATTGATTTGAATTTAAAAGCTTTTTACAAATATTGTTGATCAATTATCTTTGAAAAATGCGTTGTTACCCCCAATTTCCCCACTTTTTAAGATCTGCTTTTCCCGCATATTCGTCATAACCGCGTATAAATACCTTTGAATTGGTAAGAACCGTCCTTAATTTTTTTTTAGTTTAGAGGTTGAGGACGAAGTATAAGTCTCCCCCCCCCCCCCCCCACCTTGCTTCTTACAAGCCTAGTTAGACGTCTTGACCAGCATAGGGAATTCATATAACAGGCTGAGAAATTCTGAAATGTTATTGCCAACTACCAGTAGTATTTCTGCCAAATTTGAAATACTTACAAGAAAAGAGTACAGTTTCCATGGTCTTGGAAACGAATATCGAATGGCGGCGACTCTGATGACGTGTCTTTCAACGACTGTCAAGTCACCATTGACTACCAACTTAGGCAAACGCTTGCCAAGTGGAAGAGTAATGTTCCACAGGCATATTCATTGGCAGATAATTGTTAACTGACTTTGCTTGATGAGACTGTAGAAAACTTTCACTCTTGGAATACATATTAACAGACATTCAAATGCAGTTTTGTGTTTCGTTCACGAAATGATAAGGGGAGGAGGAAAGATAAAATACTGTAAGATGGGTCCTCGATTTGTCAGATTGATCTGGCTTCCCTTGAAACTCGGAAAATAAAGATATATGTGAGCACGCAAACTCTTCGAACGGCGAGATACAGAGAGCGTCAAACGACCGCTGAGGTTTGACAGTGTAAAGGAAGGTTTACTTTCCTGTGGGACTGACTGTGTTGGGCCGGGGCTCGTTACATATGTGTATACACTGACGCTTCATCCGTTCACCGTGATTTTTTCGCTGGTTGGTTGGAGATAATTTAGGAAGTTGCAGTAAGTAAGGTCAGCGGCATTAGTTACGCTGTACAATAGTTGATCAGTGGGAAAGTTAAATTTTTTCAACAGATGTTTCATGTCAAACGCAATCTTATCAATAATTAGAAGTATTCATCAAGGTTACGAACGGTTTAGTCACCTCTTTACTCCAAACTTTCCATATTTAGCCAAATTCCACAAGCCTCTTACATTCGATAGAAGGTCTTTACATAAATGCATTGTCTTCATGTTCTCTCAATGAATGCACTTCATAATCAATGATTACTCCTAGATTTATGTCTCCTGAAGCGATGAATGGTCAGGATTACGCATCGTTAAACATGAGTATCCCCATTGAAAAAAAAATGATCACGATGCATATGGCGTCTAAGAAAGGCAATCAGGAGTTGTACACCGCATAGCTCGATGGTCTTCCATCGAGATACCAACCCCTCCCAACAGGGCTTCAGTGAGAAGCACACGCACGTGGATAATTGCCATATGAGACTACGACGAAACAACAGAAAAAGGAATTCGAGGGAGTATAAAAATATCTCAGCCTCAGATCAAACTACACTATTGAAAACAGCTGCGAGTGTAAACTAAGGGGTCCTTCTTCCTCCTTCTAGCTATTACCTAAAACTGGGTATTCTATGAAGTTCTTGAGATCGAACTGTCTACCCAGTGACTAAAGACTTCTCCAGTGCCTGCAGAAGGAACCTGTTTGCTTGAAAAGAAGAATTTTGGGAGACACATTGTGACCTAACTCCATGTTCTACCCAATTCAAATCTCAAGTGAAGCTATGATCTTCGCAGTTATGAACGCAATTTTTACAATTGCGTAGAGAAGCCTGAAAAATTCAGGACTTCAACTGCGGAGATCATAGCTTCACTTGATTTCATATCCGCAGTTCATATATGATTCATTTAATATACCATTTCATCAACAATTCAAATCTCTCGGGGTTAAGATTCTTTGTGTGTTGAATTTGCATGACAATGAAGCATTCACATTTAAATGATATGGAAATACTTGGAACAAACTGCTTTATTCCCAAAAGATTTGAAATGGGTACAACATTGAGTTAGCCGAATTGGTCTATTGACTGTATTTTTCCACAAAAGCGTTTTTCAAGTTGAGAGAAGAGTTAGAGGACACTTCGTGACCTTTATTATTTCAAAACCGGCGTGCATCTTATTAATCGCGATTTATACTAATCAAAAGACAATAATTTTTTTTTTAAACTCGTTTCAGGCATAGGCCCCCCGGGTATTGAGTATCTTTACAGTGGATCGAGTGCCGCGGATATCCAGAGAGGCCACTTAAACCCGTGGCAGATCAATACCTATAATGAAATCTACATGAAGGCCACTTTTATTTACACTAACTGCGTGCCACAGTGCGGGCGAAGTTTTAACAGCGGAAGCTGGATGGCGTTCGAAGAGAGAATAGCAACCTACACAAAAAACAGATGCGCAAATCAAACAGGTGGCACCATGTACCTGGTTACTGGACAGTCGCATTATGGCATTCGCGTGCGGTCGGATGGTTCGCTCGCTCAAGTCCCAACCCCGATTGTGAGTTAACATCAGGGAACGCGCAGAAGGCTTGGATTGAAATGGGGGTAGGGTAAAAGGCTGACCCAATTAAATTGATCATAATTTCTTCGAAATGCGGCTAGAGAATTTGTTTGAATATATCAAGGGAAATCCACTTTTTTCTGGCTTTTACGAAAAGAGTGATTCTTTTGCTATACGCCGCGCACTGGTGGCTCAGTTGGTTGAGCACCGGGCTGTTACGCGGGAGGTCGTGAGTTCAACTCCGGCCGGACCAACACTCAGGGTCTTTAAATAACTGAGGAGAAAGTGCTCGCGGCCTTTGTAATTACATCTGCAAATGGTTAGACCCTCTAGTCTTCTCGGATAAGGACGATAAGCCGGAGGTCCCGTCTCTCAACCCTTCAATGTTCATAATCCTGTGGGACGTAAAAGAACCCGCACACTTGTCGCAAAGAGTAGGGCATGTAATTCCCGGTGTTGTGGTCTGTCTTCTGTGGTGTATCATGGTTGGGAGGGTAAATTCTCGGAGATAATAGCTACACCAAGCTACTCTAAAAATCCGAGGGTAAATAAAGATATATGATATGATGATATGATGATATGATGATATATGATAAATGCAGGGAAAGCTAAAAATACATCATCAGAGAAGCACATGGTCTACCTTATAACATTGCCCTAGATTGAAAAAAAAAAAGAAACAATATATAATACTGGAAGTCATAATAAACAAAGACACTATGATGCCACTGCAATTTACATTCTTCGAACAATCTCTATATAGTTGCTTTTTAATTTTTTTAAAAACGCAAGTGTTCTCACTTCTAGATCTTCTAAGGGAGATTATTATACCACCTTTAAATCGACTATCCTTCACTTACTTTACTCGAGGTGAATATAAATTTGTCAGTTAAAAGAGGAAATTTCGTCAGCCATTTTTATCTCTTCGCTTTTTGGCTTATCCCCATCCCGCAAGCCAAAGCGTGATTCCTGGGTAATTCTCCTAAGTAATGTTAACAAAGTTTACGTTTTGGGTTACGATTTTAGCAATTTCACCCTATTTAAGAAGACTTGTATGAAGGATATTTTAGGAACTGCATTATGGATAACATAGAATAGAAAACTCAGATTTCGGTAAGACTCCATTATATGTAGCGGGTCACTTTCGATTTCATGAAAGAAAATCCTGGTTGCTGTAGGCTACAGCAGTGGGAGAGCCAGAAATAGATATGAAGGAGGGCGTTGCGGTGGCGGAGGGGGAAGGGGTCTCAGCCTTGCTGTGCCGGGGAGCTATGGCTCCACACTGAAAGCTAATCACACGTATTAACTGAGCAATTTAAGAACCATAGCTTTACACGCTCTATTCATTCCTGTTGCATTTTAATGTGTAATAAAGTGAGGCGACAAAGTGATTACAATAAGGTGAATAAACGCATTTGAGATAACGATCTTGAAATATAACTCTTTCGCAGCTTTAAAAAAAGCTTTGTGTGCGGTCCTTGAGTTGTTCATTGTCACTTAGCTGTATAGAGTAGTAATATTTTAATATTTACTCTAACATTTTCAACAGTAGAAGGTTGCGCAGTAAATCCTTTAAAGGCAACTAAACTTTCGTAATACCTTAATTGTGTTGTTTGAGCTCATAATATGGTTGACAATTTGCGAACCAGCCACATATAGTTTAGGGTGTGTTATGTAAAGACAAAAGAAATTTTGATTGAGTGGGTTTTTGGAATAAAAACAGCTATTTGTTAGAAGGATCGGCATCGTTTATAGCGGAGCTCCTCACGCGAAAGGTGCGCGCGCGGAGCACCATTGGTAAGAAACTATGTGAGGTGTCCTGGGGTCTAGTTGGTCAAGTGACATTGTTATGTTAAGTCGACGCCGTGTGCTTGGTTTTGAGTTAATGTTTTGACAAGGCTTTTGGTTGTTAATATACAACATATGGTACCTTACGACCGTAAGTCCACCCCTCCATGTATGCCTATGTGAAACCCTGCGGTGCAACCCGCGTTTTTAGGCGGCAACATCTATGATATTGGACATCCATGTTATGGTTAATTGACACCAGTCAAAACAATGTATCCGCTGACCAGTATCACGTGACAATATCGCGAGTTCAACTTCAAAAGCTTACCGAAGTCAGCTGTTTATAAAGTTGACCGCTAACCAGGTATGACTTTTCAATTGGATCGCCGGCTCAAGCCAGGTTAACTTATTGTAACAATAACTAACACGGAAGCTTCGCTTCGCTTCGCAACGCGTGGCCATATATGAAACTAGATGAGCGTAATGGCGGGGGGGGGGGGGGGGGAAGGGGGGTGAGAGAGGAAGGTGAGACACTTTTACTGGTCTTTCTTATCATTTTAGGTATGTGCCACCAACCTTGGGATGAATCTACGAAACGATTTGCCGTTACCTTATGTTACAGTATTATTTTCTCAATTCCGCACTGTATATACCAAGGGAATGATTTGCAAATGACTTTTATTTTTCGTCATTCTTTGCAGCAATACTTTCCCGCGGCTGGCTCTGCAAGTACCGTACATGTCGTTCAGCCGAACTCCCTGTGGACAGCCGGATGTTGCGTGACTATCTCGACAACCACTGGTGCTATTACGACCGCTGAGTCCATTGCAGTCATTGGAAACAACGACCGAAACAGCAGTTGCACGTTTACGGGGCGCGTTGATTTACGGGATCTAGAAAGACTGATCGTTTCAAACACTTCGACTCCAGCAAACATATTTCCTGGATTCCCAGATGGCTGCAGAAATAATAGCTACTCTGCTAATTTGTAAACACTGTAACGCTCAATTCAGCGTTATCGCTTCTGCGTTCATGCAATAAATTATCGGTCTACAGTCATAAAAAAACGATGTGTAATACTGAGTTTGTTGATTAGATTTCCTTAAATTAGAGCGATTCGTTACTTCCAAGCTAATTTTCTTTTCTTTTGTAAACAGTTCAGGTACAAAATTTGAGCAATCGTTGAACAACTAATGTTACGACTACTGCTACTGCTTAAAATAATAATAAATAATAATAACTAATAGAAAGAATAACTATATTATTATTACTATTTATAATCAATTTATTTAACTCCGCTAAAAATACACACCTATTAATTTCACAAGATTTAAGTTATGTAAACTTTAATAAATACTTATTTAATTGTGAGACTTGACCACCAATGAAGCTTTATGAAGAAGTTAAAGGGTGGTTAAATTTATCTGAAGAAGAGTAAAAACGTTATGAGTCCCCAGTGAAACAAAAGCAACAACTGTTTACAAGAACTGGGCTCTTGATTCTGAAGGACAAATTGTCAAAATATTGTACGAAGTTTATTTCAATACGTCGCTATGCAAAATACACCCGGAAAAAGACATCACTTCTAGGCATGATACTAAACCTATATATTTTCCTTCTCGTGTGGAAACAGATCTAATTGATTTTCGTAAAATAACCTTTAACAGTTCTAAGGAGAATACAGTGTAACTGGTTCTCTTCATATTGAAAATCATTACTCAAAGTACTCGTGGCTATTTTCTCTCAGATGTAAGGAAATATCAGACCTTGCTAGAACATTAGAACGTCTATTCTGGATGGTGCGATTTCGGTCGAAGTTTTAATCTGACAAAGGAAAATAATTTGTAAGTAAAATGATGACGGACGTTTGCTGCAAAATAACACAACGTTCGCACAGTGAAAAAGGCTGGGATGGTGGTACGGGAAAATAGGACAACGAAAGATAACCTTTGCAGTTTAATCAAAGAAAAGAACTTGTCACCAAACCACTGGTGTCATTATCTAGTCTGGGCCAGCGGCCAAGCCAAGCCAAGCAAAGATGGCCGCGTGTTATTTAGCTCCGTGGAGTTAGCATCTTTGCATAAGTTTCGGACATTGGATAACCATTCAAGGTCATTACGCCGTCCCCGTTTTGTTAGGCAAAATGCATACATGCATACTTATCTTAGGTCTAGGGTTAGCCAAATTGAGGGTTTTGGGTCACTTTTAAAAAGGTAAAACAGTGACCTGCAACGAGTGACCTTTTGAATGTGACCTGGGATTTAGACCCGCCCCTTGTATGCTGACCATCAGACCGTTACGCCACATTAACATCACACCCTTTCTTTCTCAACATCACATCCTTTCTTTCTCTCTTTCTTCAGGTTAAATATTTGATAACTTATTTCGAAAATAAGTTTGCCTATGCAGGTAAGGCTCTTGAGCAAAAAAAAAGTTAAGTAAAAACGAATTCCAAAGCAAGGAATTATCTTAATGAAATCGTTATGGTAAGGTCTTTCATTATTTAAGCAATAGAGGACGTTTTCCGTGTTTCCATAGCCTCATCTAAACACGAGGGGAGTTGGGAGAATTCGAGACAGTTATGCGAACCGGAGACGCAGTCGCACTTCTTTTTCTTGATACAAGCTCAAAATTCCTACCAGCCAATCAAAACGCGCGTCTGACAACACATAACCAATCAAAATTCGTGTGATGTCACAGCCGTGTTTTCGTACTCTCATCTAAACACAGCTATTGACCAATGAGAGTGTGGGTACTATCCTAATTATTTCATAAATAGTGAGTGGTGCGTGTGAATTTATTCACTGTATTTTGACCCACTGTTCTGGTAACGTAACAGGAACCAAAGCTACCATGTCCATGGTAAAGTTTTGCTCTTTTGTGGCTATAATCATCTCAGCCGCGAGTGAAGTTCATGCACGGGAGGATACCGGTGAGTGCTGTTTAAAAGCAGGGTAACCAAGGATATTTTTTATGGCGTAATTTTCGTGAAATGTGAAAAGGCTTTGTTTAATTTTGTGATGAACAAACTGGGCAAAGACTGTGGATGAATATCACTGCCGTTGTTTTTGTTTTTTTGTTTTTATGTTTTTTGTTTTTTAGTGTAATCTTCTTGAAACAAAAATTGAAAAAAAATAGATTTCCGCTGAACGCCTCCTTAATTTGACTGTTGTATTTATAAGGTCGGAGGTACGTGCAGTGTGCCATAGATTTCATTCCATCGTTCTCCCGCCTGTTTAGTTGCCTGTTTTGGGCTGAACTCATGGTGACGGAAAAGTGTTGAACGTGCGACGTTCTAATGAGCGCCAAATATTCAATCGAAACTCAGTTGTGGTAATGCTCGGAATAGTATGGAGACGGCCACAGAAGAAACCGTGTAAAGTGTTTACATGATTTTTTTCATCGCTGTGCTGAGAACTGGGATGAAATCATGATCATTCATCCCGTATTTAACACATTTCATTCAGCAAGCAAGTAAACAGTTGACAAATTTCTAGTTTCTAAAGAAACTGCGGTGCTGCGTCGGTGGGAGAGGGAAACATTAAAAATTGGTTATATCAAACGAGTTAATAAAGGTCGAATTGCGACCGTAAAAAATTGGGAAAGCTGACTTTACGAGCGTTAGCCCTTCGTCAGAGCGAAAAGAGGAATTGTGAGTGTTGTTGGTTTTTTTGAGGGTGCGGAGGAATTTGTGAATAAACAAGACGCTTATTAGCCTAAACTCGGGCCTGCAAAAATACAGTGGTCTATGGTTAATTAAGCACTAAAGAAGTCTGTCCTTGTTACATCTGCCTTACATTGCGCTTTTCATGATGTTCGAATGTGTATGTAGTGAATTCCCGAACCCGGATTATCTTCCTTATCAGGTGGTGACAATGACCACTGGACCATGGAAACGACGTAAAAATAGTGTATTTATTCCAAAAAGGCTAAGCACATTGTTTTTTTCCAGATCGATGGGTTATTTTTGCTCAGTGTTTGAGAAAGGAAACGCTAATTGAACGGTTTAATTAAGATGAAACGAAATGACTCACTGAAACATCTTCTGCAATTGAAAATGAAAGAGGAACGAAGGTGTGATGTGAAAACATCTTTCCAAGATGACCAACCTTTCGTGCAGCATTTTGTCGTAATACAAAACTTGGAATAGTCGTGAAGTGATTACAATAATGAGAATTTATGTTTTAAGATGACGTCCTCGTTGCCGTTTCCGTCGTCCTTGCTAAAGCTCCCCTATATCAAGCTGACGCGAAATTTTACGCTCCCCTCTCCCTGAAACAGCTTCCCTCCCTCAATCTTCGGATGGCAAGCAATCGACCTCGTCAACTTCGGACAAAATTTCGTTGCCGAGGCTCCAAAACAATATGGTATTGAGCATAAGTGTGATATGGAATTTGATCAGGAACAATAGATTTCATGGGAACAAGAGATAAAAATAACCGGGGCAGAAGAACATGTACATGTTTTAACAAACCACTAATGAACATTCGAGCGTCCAAAAAACTGTTTATTGGTACAATATACTTATTGATATTAACATGTGCATTTATACTTCCATTTACAAATAAAATGGCCACATTTCCAAAGATTTCAATCCTCAAATCATTTATGGTCTGGCTGCAGTCGTTGATTACTGACATATTTAGTCTAACCCATAGTATTCATCATCGTTTCCAAATTCATCAGTTGCGTTGCCATTTCTCCGGATTGTATGTAGACCCGGGCATTGTACAGTGCATAAAAAGTGCTTTACGAAAAACGGTATTTGTTAAAAAATATATTTCATTTTATTAAATTCTCAACCTCGGATAATGCAATTCTCGTGCCCTGATTGGTTCACTCAATCTCGGTTATCAGCTCATATACCTCAGTTTGACCTTATATGGTAAATGATTGCGCTTAGCGTTGCTAAACTAAAAACGTTTACGCCAGAGAGCGAAATTTCTTTCGGTGTAAATCAAAAGAAAAACGTTTTTGTGGAAAGTTTGGATCACTTTCGAAGCTTAGAGATACGCGAAAAGGTAAAAAATGTTTTTGTGATGAACCTGCATCTGTCTGACCACGAGGTATTACACAACATCGCATCTTCATCAACTTTTTACGATTTCGTTAGGATTTTCTCTCTTTTTTCGCTCGTATTTCGTACTTCCAAACTCGTGGAGTTTAAGGAATTTAATAAAACAATTATTCCATTCGCGCTTGTTGGATATGAGAGTGGTTATAGCCAACTCGGCGCTACGCGCCTTGTTGGCTATTTACCATCTCATATCCAACGCGCGCTCATGGAATAATTGTTAAATAGTCGCTCAATCTAAACCTCTTAATTAGATGATTGAATGGACAAACGTAATTGATGTTTTTCCTTACGTGTAGCCAAATCTCTCCGTCAACCAGGTAAACTAACATTCAGTAAAGATAAGTGTTCATTACATTGTAATTGCACTCTTACAAGAGGACGACAGATGAAGGTTTCATACTGAACGCCTGTATGTCAGCAGTTCATTTTTTTCTTTTTGTAACGGGTACAAGGACCAGCTTTGTGCTCTTAAACTTTCTTGCTACAGAAGTTTCATTAGTCTAGGATTGAAACCTGTTGAGGATTGTCCGCACTTCGTGCAAATGAACTTTCTTTTTGCCGATCGAAACGAAGCCACATGTAACAATCGCGTGGAAACTGCATTAATTTATGAATGTCATGAGCCCTTTCTCCAAATATCAACTTTTAACTTTTCATTCTTCTTATCGTCGCTTCCAAACTGTCCTTATAAATCTACCAGACGAATGTTTTCTTCATGGCCAGGATCCTTTTCCTTCCTTCATACATTCACAAATGAAATGTCCTCAGGAGTTTTCGACCCTCCCAGGAGCACTTCAATTTTTTTTTTTTCAAATCACTTCTGGTCTGGCTGCAGTCATTGATAACCAACACATTTAGTCTAACACCTTAGTATTTGTCATTTCCAAATTCTTCAGTTGCGTTACCATTGCTGTAGATTGTTTACGCATGACAACTTTAGATCCAAATTTGCAGGAAAACATTGGTAATAGTACATTCTTTAAAGCTTGATTATAGTTTGTGCTAAAGACGAATAAGATGATTGGGTTAGCCGCGGTGCTCAAAGAGGGGCAGACATAAAATGCAAAACCAACCAATAATAAACATCTGTCTGCTGGAAAAACAGACGGGTAAAACTTTTTGAGAAACAAATAGGTGCAAAGAGGTGTCCAGCAAAGGAAAAATGTCAATACAATAGAAATCAGGATTTTTAGTATTCTCTTGTTCTGCTGCTGTCGTTTATGGTCGGCGTTGACTCTGTTTTTAAGCAAGTTTCCAGGCGGTGGTCTATTTTTCAAAGCTCTGATGATCATAAAATACAAACCTGTTATACTGATTAAAGGTATCAGGTAGAAAAAAATACCACTTACACCATTGTAAACTGTTAGACCATTACCGATATCACTCATTAGAAACCTACAAAAGGTATGATTTTCTTCTTTGATAGTTCCGGTAAACAAAGCGTAAGGCAATACACAAGCTACCGGTATTAACCACGACATAAGCAAAAAAGCCACGCGAATTTTAACATTTAACAAGATCCCTTTGAATGGATAAACAATGGCAATAAATCTATCCAAGGCAATCAACACAAGGCTTAACACAGAGACACCTTGTGATACTGCCCTGAAATACATTCCAAGCTTGCATGCAAATGTTGCCAAAGGCTCGTTGACAAGGATGTCGGGTGTCAGCATTCCCCCACTAGCGTACAACGGCCAATTAAAGAACGGACAGAGAAAATCGGATATCGCCATGTTCACGATGTAGTAGTTCGTGCTTGTTCGTAAGTTCTGAGTCTTCAGGAAGGTCAAGAAAATCAACATGTTCCCGACAATTGTTGCTGCACTCAGCACGGAAAGGCCTAGTGTAAACATTGTGGCAACGATGGCTGAGCAGGCGGGCCTTGAGAAGTTGGCCGGATGTACTGCTATACAGTTATTCATTGCTTGCTTGCTTGCTTGCTTGCTGGCCAGATAGGCTTGAGAAAGGGCGAGGGATGAACAAGGGTGATTCTTCTTGATGACCTACCAACAAAATTACAACTTAGCCGTAAACATACCAAAGGACGTGTTGGATGTTTTCCCAACAGAAAATAGGCCAAACGCAATAAATTTGAGAAAACGGAATTTAAGAAACTCCAGGGCAATCACGAGCGTATAAAGTGCGTCCCGGTTTATCGAGTGTCGAGGGTGAAGAACAAATAAACGGCTGCTATGTTGGAATTTGATGCTTTCTTTAACGTAAATTCTTTCTTGAGTTGTTGGGCTTTGGTCACAATCTATCGCACATGTTTCCCTTTAGAACGCCTGAGCAGCATTAAGTTTTATTTCAATTTGCACAATTTTAAAGATAATTATTCAGTTTATATTACAAGACTTTAGTTGGGCTCTTACTCTTATAATGACGAATCAAATGAATTAGAAACTAACAAACTAAAAAATTAGGGCGAGCTCACATTATTCACAACAGAGATAAGGTTCATCCAGGGTATTAAACAGGATCTGGTTTGAAAAACCTTTCCACTGAAATAAAAAGCACGTCCAAGGACAATGGCAGTTCTAAAGGAAGTCAAGAAAGATCATGATTTAAGAGGAAGTACGCCAGAGTGCTTGTTCCGCAAATGACGTCTCAAGGACTTCCTCCCCGGAAAGAAGATGGCGGGCAAGAGATGAATTGCATTGATGGAAAACAAATCATGATAATCTTCAGTGAACAGAAGTTACATCGCATCATCTACACGGTGCAAAGAGACTGAAAAAACATAGTTTTAAGGCCTGCCAGCTGGAGAACTCTCAATAGATTTCTGTCAAATGATGGCTCGGTTGGTTTATATCGAAATACTAAACTGCAACCTTTAATTTGCAACAATCCTTCTAGACCAAGTGAGTAAGCGGGAGTCGTCGTCAGCTGAGAAGAGATCTCGCTATACTTGCCTTATTTTATTTCCAGTTTTGTTTGCTGTTTGTACAAATTTCAAATTACAAAACTTGTTTTCAATTGTTAAAATTTCTCTTCTACATGATAATTGCACTATATCGAGCTTACCTGAAAGCTGAAAGCAGAAGAATGTCAACAGTTTCTTTATTTTTGGCTGAAGTTCAAAGGGATAGTCTCCGCGACAGTTTTAAATACGATTTACCTTGCATCGATGCATGAGTCAAATGAAACATTTTGCACTGAAATACCACTGTTGTTTTCTGAGAGGCTGAATATGGGCCCTTACAACGGGTCATTAAACAAATATAAGGATTTTGTATGCTTGGAAACAAAAGTTGCAACGTGGTTTAATTTGGCGTGGTCGGATATGGTCGTCATACATTTTAAGAAAGCCGTGAATTTCATTATACAACCGTGGCATTGTCAAGGAAAACAGCAGTTGAGAACAACGGCATAAGTAAGCACTAAAAATCACTTTTACTGACAGAAACAATGTTGAGTCTAATGGGTAATTTATATGAAAGTCTTAGTAATATATTAGACCTAATTTGGAAGAATTTTTCTGAAAGGAAGAAAGCTTTCAAAGCGACGGTTATACGCTTATAAGAGCAACTTAAGCAGGCGTGAAGAAGCCTAAGAATCGAAGAATCGTCTTCCTTAGTCTTTTTGGCAATAATTCAGTCATACTTAAGTGTAATGCGATAATCACAATGTTGAGTCCAAGAAGCCGTGTCAAGTGTCCTTCACCAAAACAAGTGAGTTGATAAGTGCTCCTATCTTCGAATTTAAGAAACTCCCGCGCCATCACGAACGTATAAAGTACGTCCCGATTTATCGGCTGCTATGTTGGAATTTGATGCTTTCTTTAACGTAAATTCTTTCTTCAGTTGTTGGGCTTTGGTCACACTCTATCGCCCATGTTTCCCTTTAGAACGCCTGCGCATCAGTAAGTTTTATTTCACTTTGCACAATTTTAAAGATAATATTAATTATTCAGTTTATATTACAAGACTTCAGTTGGGCTCTTACTCCTATAATGACGAATCAAATGAATTAGAGCTCACATCATTCACAACAGAGATAAGGTTCATCCAGCCGTATTAAACATGATCTGGTTTGAAAAACTTTTCCACTGAAATAAAAACACTTCCAACAACAACGGCAGTTCTAAAGGAAGTCAAGAAACATTATGAATTAAGCGGAAGTAAGCCAGAGTGCTTGTTCCGCAAATGACGCCGCAAGGACTCCCTCCCCGGAAAGAAAATGGCGAGCAATCATGAATTGAAATCCGGGACCAACCGACAATTTCAAATAGTACCGGAGTACGAAAGACAACCTGAACAAAGTCAATTTCATGGCGATATTCTCCAGAGTTATACGGATGTTATTGCTATATCTCGATTTACTTCAAAATCATCATCAGGCAAATCAAGGTTTACAGAGCGCGTGATTTAAATACAGGAGACTTATTTAAATAATAATAGTTCGCGGCTAGCTTTTAAGCCAGAGTTGATTTCCCTTGAAATAATTCCATCCTTGTTAACACTAAGGAATTCTACTTGAATACAGTCAGGGACAATACCAGCATAATTGATATGGATAACAACTGGAATATTCTTCTATTTAAAGAAGCTTTCTATATAAAAACTAAGCAGTCTGCTGCGAACTATTATTATTTAAATAAGTCTCCTGTATTTAAATCACGCGCTCTGTAAACCTTGATTTGCCTGATGATGATTTTGAAGTAAATCGAAATATAGCAATAACATCCGTATAACTCTGATGAATATCGCCATGAAATTGACTTTTTTCGGGTTGTCTTTCGTACAAGACATGAATTGCATTCATGAAAAAAAAAAGTCATGATAATCTTCAGTGAACAGAAGTTACATCGCATCATCTACACGGTGCAAAAAGACTGAAAAACATAGTCTTAAGGCCTCCCAGCGGGTGAAGTCTCAATAGATTTCTGTCAAATGCTGGCTCGGTTGGTTTATATCGAAATACTAAACTTCAGCCTTTCATCAATCCTTCTAGACCAAGTGAGTTAGTGTGGAATCTTATTTGATATTATCAACTGACATTTTGGTCGTAGTGGCAGATGAGTTCCTTATATAGTAATGAAGGAAATCCGGAGTACACTGCCCGTACATGATGAATTTCAAATCTCTATTTATCTGTTATAACTCGGGTTTACAGGAAAAAATCTACCTACTTCTAACAGAGTTGAACCTACATGAATTTCGTTTTCAATGATTCTCAACCACTAATCTTGGTCACAAGTACAGGCTGATCAGTTTACTGACGACGCCTTGCGTTTCTGTGTTGTTCGTCAGAGCGAAAAGAGGAAGTGTGAGTGTTGTTGGTTTTTATGAGGGTGCGGAGGAATTTGTGAATAAACAAGACGCTTATTAGCCTAAACTCGGGCCTGCAAAAATACAGTGGTATATGGTTAATTAAGCACTAAAGAAGTCTGTCCTTATTACATCTGCCTTACATTGCGCTTTTCATGATGTTCGAATGTGTATGTAGTGAATTCCCGAACCCGGATTATCTTCCTTATCAGGTGGTGACAATGACCACTGGACCATGGAAACGACGTAAAAATAGTGTATTTATTCCAAAAAGGCTAAGCACTTTGTTTTTTTTCCTGATCGATGGGTTATTTTGCTCAGTGTTTGAGAAAGGAAACGCTAATTGAACGGTTTAATTAAGATGAAACGAAATGACTCACTGAAACATCTTCTGCAATTGAAAATGAAAGAGGAACGAAGGTGTGATGTGAAAACATCTTTCCAAGATCACCAACCTTTCGTGCAGCATTTTGTCGTAATAGAAAACTTGGAATAGTCGTGAAGTGATTACAATAATGAGAATTTATGTTTTAAGATGACGTCCTCGTTGCCGTTTCCGTCGTCCTTGCTAAAGCTCCCCTATATCATGCTGACGCGAAATTTTACGCTCCCCTCTCCCTGAAACAGCTTCCCTCCCTCAATCTTCGGATGGCAAGCAATCGACCTCGTCAACTTCGGACAAAATTTCGTTGCCGAGGCTCCAAAACAATATGGTATTGAGCAAAAGTGTGATATGGAATTTGATCAGGAACAATAGATTTCATGGGAACAACAGATAAAAATAACCGGGGCAGAAGAACATGTACATGTTTTAACAAACCACTAATGAACATTCGAGCGTCCAAAAAACTGTTTATTGGTACAATATACTTATTGATATTAACATGTGCATTTATACTTCCGTTTACAAATAAAATGGCCACATTTCCAAAGATTTCAATCCTCAAATCATTTATGGTCTGGCTGCAGTCGTTGATAACTGACATGTTTAGTGTAACCCGTAGTATTCATCATCGTTTCCAAATTCATCAGTTGCGTTGCCATTTGTCCGGATTGTATGTAGATTCGGGCATTGTACAGTGCATAAAAAGTGCTTTACGAAAAACGGTATTTGTTAAAAAGTATATTTCATTATAGTCGCTCAATCTAAACCTCTTAACTAGATGATTGAATGGACAAACGCAATTGATGTTTATCCTTACGTGTAGCTAACTCTCGCGGTCAACCAGGTAAACTAACATTCAGTAAAGATAAGTGTTCATTACATTGTAATTGAACTCTTACAAGAGGACGACAGATGAAGGTTTTATACTGAACGCCTGTATGTCAGCAGTTCATTTTTTTCTTTTTGTAACGGGTACAAGGACCAGCTTTGTGTCCTTAAACTTTCTCGCTACAGAAGTTTCATTAGTCTAGGATTGAAACCTGTTAAGGACTGTCCGCACTTCGTGCAAATGAACTTTCTTTTTGCTGATCGAAACGAAGCCACATGTCACAATCGCGGGGAAACTGCATCATTTTATGAATGTCATGAACCCTTTCTCCAAATATCAACTTTTAACTTTTCATTCTTCTTATCGTCGCTTCCAAACTGTCCTTATAAATCTACCAGACGAATGTTTTCTTCATGGCCAGGATCCTTTTCCTTCCTTCATACATTCACAAATGAAATGTCCTCCGGAGTTTTCGACCCTCCCAGGAGCACTTCAATTTTTTTTTTTTCAAATCACTTCTGGTCTGGCTGCAGTCATTGATAACCAACACATTTAGTCTAACACCTTAGTATTTGTCATTTCCAAATTCTTCAGTTGCGTTGCCATTGCTCTAGATTGTTTACGTATGACAACTTTAGATCCAAATTTGCAGGAAAACATTGGTAATAGTACATTCTTTAAAGCTTGATTATAGTTTGTGCTAAAGACGAATAAGATGATTGGGTTAGCCGCGGTGCTACAGGAGGGGCAGATATAAAATGCAAAACCAATCAATAATAAACATCTGTCTGCTGGAAAAACAGACGGGTAAAACTTTTTGAGAAACAAATAGGTGCAAAGAGGTGTCCAGCAAAGGAAAAATGTCAATACAATAGAAATCAGGATTTTTAGTATTCTCTTGTTCTGCTGCTGTCGTTTATGGTCGGCGTTGACTCTGTTTTTAAGCAAGTTTCCAGGCGGTGGTCTATTTTTCAAAGCTCTGATGATCATAAAATACAAACCTGTTACACTGATTAAAGGTATCAGGTAGGAAAAAATAATACTTACGCCATTGTAAACTGTTCGACCATTACCGACATCACTTATTAGAAACCTACAGAAGGTATGATTTTCTACTTTGATAGTTCCGGCAAACAAAGCGTAAGGCAATACACAAGCTACCGGTATTAACCAAGACATAAGCAAAAAAGCCACGCGAATTTTAACATTTAACAAGATCCCTTTGAATGGATAAACAATGGCAATAAATCTATCCAAGGCAATCAACACAAGGCTTAACATCGAGACACCTTGTGATACTAGCCTGAAATACATTCCAAGCTTGCATGCAAATGTTGCCAAAGGCTCGTTGACAAGGATGTCGGGTGTCAGCATTCCCTCACTAGCGTACAGCGGCCAATTAAAGAATGGACAGAGAAAATCGGATATCGCCATGTTCACGATGTAGTAGTTCGTGCTTGTTCGTAAGTTCCGAGTCTTCAGGAAGGTCAAGAAAATCAACATGTTCCCGACAATTGTTGCTGAACTCAACACGGAAAGGCCTATTGTAAACATTGTGGAAACGATGGTAGAGCAGGCGGGCCATGAGAAGTTGGCCGGATGTGCTGCTGTAGAGTTATTCATTGACAACACTGCTTGCTCGCTTGCCAGATAGGCTTGAGAAAGGGCGAGGGATGAACAAGGGTGATTCTTCTTAATAACCTACAAACAAAATTACAACTTAGCGGTAAACATACCAAGGACGTGTCAGACGTCTTTCCAACAATAAGCCAAATGCAATAAATTTGCGAAAACGGAAATTAAGAAACTCCCGGGCAATCACGAGCGAATAAAGTACGTCCCGATTGTTGAGGGTGAATAACAAATAAATGGCTGCTATGTTGGAATTTGATGCTTTCTTTAACGCAAATTCTTTCTTCATGCAGTTGTTGGGCTTTGGTCACACTCTACCGCCCATGTTTCCCTTTATAACGCCTGCGCAGCAGTAACTTTTATTTCAATTTGCACAATTTTAAAGATAATTATTCAGTTTATATTACAAGACTTCAGTTGGGCTCTTACTCTTATAATGACAAATCAAATGAATTAGAAACTAACAAACTAAAAAATTAGGGCGAGCTCACATCATTCACAACAGAGATAAGGCTCATCCAGGGTATTAAACAGGATCTAGTTTGAAAAACTTTTCCACTGAAATAAAAAGCACTTCCAAGAACCACGGCAGCTCTAAAGGAAGTCAAGAAACATGAATTAAGCGGAAGTAAGCCAGGGTGCTTGTTCCGCAAATGACGTCTCAAGGACTCCGTCCCCGGAAAGAAAATGGCGGGCAATACATGAATTGAAATCCGGGACCAACCGACAATTTCAAATAGTACAGTACGAAAGACAACCCGACCAAAGTCAATTTCATGGCGATATTCACCAGAGTTATACGGATGTTATTGCTATATTTCAATTTACTTCAAAATCATCATCAGGCAAATCAAGGTTTACAGAGCGCGTGATTTAAATGCAGGAAACTTATTTAAATAATAATCGTTCGCGGCTATCTTTTAAGCCAGAGTTAACTTCCCTTGTAGTAATTCCATCCTTGTTAACACTAAGGAATTCTACTTGAATACAGTCAGGGACAATACCAGCATAATTGATATGGATAACAACTGGAACATTCTTCTATTTTAAAGAAGCTTTCTATACAAAAACTAAGCAGTCTGCAATTAACTCTGGCTTAAAAGCTAGCCGCGAACTATTATTAAAAATCACCCGCTCTGTAAACCTTGATTTGCCTGATGATGATTTTGAAGTAAATCGAAATATAGCAATAACATCCGTATAACTCTGGTGAATATCGCTATGAAATTGACTTTGTTCGGGTTGTCTTTCTTACTAGACATGAATTGCATTGATAGAAAACAAATCATGCATGATAATCTTCAGGGAACAGAAGTCACATCGTATTATCTACACGGTGCAAGAACACTGAAAAACATAGTCTTAAGGCCTCCCAGCGGGAGAACTCTCAATAGATTTCTATCAAATGATGGCTCGGTTGGTTTATATCGAAATACTAAACTGCAACCTTTCATCAATCCTTCTAGACCAAGTGACTTAGTGTGGAATCTTATTTGATATTATCAACTGACATTTTGGTCGTAGTGGCAGATGAGTTCCTTATATAGTAATGAAGGAAATACCGAGTACACTGCCCGTACATGATGAATTTAAAAACTCTATCTGTTATAACTCGGGTTTACAGGAAAAAGTGTACCTACTTCTAACAGAGTTGAACCTACATTAACTTTTCTTTAAATTATGATTTACTTCCTTATAATATGTATATATGTAAAATATATTTTCCGCTGGTATTCCAAGTAATTAGTTGCGGTGTTTTCATTTCACACCTGCCGCACCCACTATTGTGCATTCTGTTTTTCATGTATGTTAGGATTGGCCAGTTATTAGTATTTATACCCTCCGCTGTCTCTTGAGTACCATTCACGCTTGCGGTTCCATACAGTTTATTCATCTTTCTGCTTTAAGCCCATCTATTCGTGTGATGCCCAACGACCAGATACAGAGCGAAGGTTCGTCCGTTTCGGCTGAAGTATTCCAAACGTCTTCGGGTGACAGTGGAGGCAACTCAGCAGCCGTTGATCAAGTCTTTTCCATGTTCAAAGATTTTCTTGAGAAAAAATTAGAAGACAAAGGAAAGCAAATCGAGCATAGAAGTAAGTTAGATAAAGAAGTTGTGCAGCTAAAGTTCACAGGAAACCACAAACAATTTGAGCTTAATGCCGAGCTGGATACCATTTTGGAAAGTATTGAAACCGAGAGCGAAAGCATCGAGCCAAAGTTGTCGCAAATCAAGAAGCTTTCCCAAGAAGGCAGGCAACGTATTCGAAAGCGGCAGAAGCTGATAAAAATCGCTGATAAAAGCATGGACGGCTGGCAGGTCGTAGCCGAGTACGAGTCAGACGAACTTGCATCCGGCTCCGAAGATGAAAAACGTCTTAAGAAGGCAAGGGAAGCTGCGAGTCGCAAGAGACGCCAAAAAGAACAACTCTCCAGTGATCGTGGAAAGAAACCAAGAATTGCTTTGGGCACTGATAATCAACGTTTTCGTGGTATAAGATAAAGAGTCTCCTCTATACTTTGTATGTTCATGGGTGTTTTGGATACGCTTGCGCATCCTACCATATTTCTCGTGGTATTTGTTTGTATTACGGGAATTTAAGGGTAAAATGTTTTACGTTCGTTTGAGCGAAGCGAATTAGAACGTAAATATATTTTCCGCTGGTATTCCAAGTAATTAGTTGCGGTGTTTTCATTTCACACCTGCCGCACCCACTATTGTGCATTCTGTTTTTCATGTATGTTAGGATTGGCCAGTTATTAGTATTTATACCCTCCGCTGTCTCTTGAGTACCATTCACGCTTGCGGTTCCATACAGTTTATTCATCTTTCTGCTTTAAGCCTTCCCCCCCCCCCCCCCCCCACCTCCCGTTTACTACAGGTTTCGTCATTGCCTTTATCTTTCAGGCCGTAGAGACGCTTTTGGCGACTTCTTCCGCTGTTTCAAATGCGGCAAATTTGGACACTGGGCTAAGGACTGCCGATCCTTGTCCTGGCCGGGAAGTTACCAGCCCCTTAGCTACAATTCTTTCCCTGGAATTTCCTACAACAAGCCAACCTCAGGCCAATCAGCTCAACAAAAGCAATGATGATGCCTTGGCGCAGGTACATCAGTTTACACAGGATTACGAACTTGAAAGCTGACATTCATTACGTGTTAAGGGTAATCTGAAGAATAATTTAGTTTTCTGCAGATCTATAGGTGCTCCGGATTTCATTTTGTCTATTATTGAAAATGGCTACAGACTGCCATTCATTAGTTTTCCGTTGGCCGTAAAACTGAAAAATAATAAGTCGGCTTGTATTTATGCTGTTTTTGTGGATCAAGCTGTTCTTGAGCTCCTTAATTCAGACCGGGTGCGTTTGGTTAATGAGCAGCCTTTTGTTGTAAATCCTTTGTCAGTTTCTGAACAACCATGCGGTAAGAAGAGCTTATTCTCGATTTGCGTCATGTCAACAAGTCATTAATTAAGCAAAGTGTTAAGTAAGAGGACTGGAAAATTGCTATGTCTTATTTTGTGAAGGATGGGTTCATGTTTTCCTTCGATTTAAAAAGTGGTTACCATCATGTAGACATTGCACAAGAGCACCAAACTTTTCTGGGGTTTTCATGGCGTGCGCCCGATTCCATTAAGGAAATATTTTTTTTTTCTGTGGTCCCGTTCGGTCTGTCCTCTGCCCCTTGGGTTTTTACTAAGGTTTTGAAGCCTTAAAAAAAAAAAAAGTTATTGGAGAGTACAGGGTCTTTGTAAAGCCATCTTCTTGGATGATGGTTGGGCGATTGTTCATGATAGAGAAAGTTGTCTCATTAAGGCCCGGGCTGTAAGGGCGGATTTGTGCAACGCAGGTTTTGTTGTCAATGAAGATAAATCGGTATGGGAACCCACCCAAGTATTGGACTGGCTGGGTATTACCTGGAATGCTGCATTAGGTACTTTTAAATTGTGGAAAGGAGAATTGTTAAGATCATTAACTCAATTGATCATATTATTGAAGCCGATTTCAAAGTTACCGCGAGAGAGTTGTCTTCCTTCACAGGTCAAGTTATCTCTACCTGGCCTGTAGTTGGTAACATTGGCAGAATAATGACCAGACATTGTGTCTTGTCCACCGCGTGCAGGGATAATTGGGATTCTATATCCCTTCTTGACGATTACTGCAAGGAAGAACTGTATTTTTGGAAGGAAAGTATGGTTAATATCAACACTAGGTATTGCTTTGTAAGTAAGGTACCAAGTTATTTTGTGTATTCTGACGCCAGTTCCACCGGAGGTGGAGCAATTACTGATTTTAACAATGATTTTGTGTGCCACAGAACGTGGTCGGAGAACGAGAGAGGTCAAAGTTCAATGTGGAGAGAACTGTCTGTTATTGAGTTTCTTTGCAATCATTTGCCTCAGTGTTGGATCACATGTTAAGTGGTTTACGGATAGCCAAGTAGCTGCTCAGATTGTTGAAGTGGGCAGCATGAAATTAGGTTTGCACAAATGGCCAGAGGGATTTTTGATATTTGTATCCGATCGGGAATTCATTTAGATGTACAGTGGATCCCTCGCACTTCGAATCAACAAGCTGTTTATATAAGTCGTTTAATTGATACTGATGATTGGCAAATTACTGAAGAATTTTTTCTTTTTCTCGATGGCTTGTGGGGTCCGCATAGTGTAGATTGCTTTGCAAATTATTATAACCGCAAGATCCCCAGGTATTTCTCGAGGTTTTGGAATCCCAATTCCTCGGGTGTTGATTTTTCTTTCAGTCTCTTCGAGGGGAAAATTGCTTAGTAGTCCATCCAGTTGGTATCATCCCACGCGTATTACATTATCTTAAATCTCAGAAGGCCGTCAGACTAAAATTTACTGATTAATTTATTGGACAGTGTGTCTACTAGCCTATGTTTTTTCAGTTGTTGGCGCTGGCCAAGGCAGTATGCCGTTTATTTGTAAGGCACTGGCCTAATGTTTGGTCTGTCATTTCATATGGTGCTGTCCTAATAGGAGTATAGTTGATTTATGTGGCACTGGCCTAATCAATGGTTGTTGATCTACGCGGCACTGGCCCATACGATCATTTAACGTCTTACGTGGCACTGGCCTCATCAATGGTTGTTGATCTACGCGGCACTGGCCCATACGATCATTTAACGTCTTACGTGGCACTGGCCTCATCAATGACTGATTTTTGTACGGTTATTAAAGGATGTTCTGTCTTTCTTTTGTTCTTCTAGTATGTATGTTTTGTTCTTGTCTTTACAGATTATGCTATCAAGTAATTCTTGGAAAGGCTTTCAACAGTTTTCTTCAATCAACGTTTATGAAGTGCTAAATGTTATGTTGAAGTCCAGGTCGGATTCGACCACTAAAGCTTACGTTCGTGTTATCAGAAAGTTCTTGGACTGGTCTAAAAGTAGACAGTTCAACATGCAGTTACCTTTTCCTCTTAGTGTTGTTTCTCTATATTTGTTTGAAGTTCAGCAGTCTTCAGCTTCTAGCTCCTCAGTAATTTTAGCCCATGCGGCCCTTAAATGGTTACATTCTTTTGTCCCTAGTTTGGATCGTAATCCTTTAGATAGCGAATTTTGCAGAAATGTCGTCGAATCCGCTAAACGCCAGAAGTCATAGCCAGTTATGAAAAAGAAGCCTATTTCCACAGAAATTATAAGGCGTATTTTAGATATTCATAACAAGAAAGATGCTAATTTAAAGAATCTCCGTATTGCTGCGTTGTGCTCTTTAGCCTTCGCAGGGTTTTTTCGTTATGACGAATTATGCAATATCGTTCCGGAGCATATCGAATTTCACAGCGATTATATAAGAATTTTTGTGCCTCGTAGTAAGACAGATGTTTATAGGGAAGGGAATTTCGTCTATATTAGTGCATCTGGATCTAAGTACTGTCCTGTTGGTGTTTTACAACGTTATTTAGATTTATCTGGTATTGACTTAGACAGTCCTCCCCTTTATTTAGACCAATTGTTTTTCACCGTAGTACTTCTAGCTATACCCTGAGGAGCGGAAAGATTTCTTATACTACCTGTAGAGATATCTTAAGGGATACCTTAAGTCAGCTGGGCTATACAACCCTAATGTTTATGGTCTTCATGGTTAAAGATCCGGTGGCATTACAGCTGCCGTACGCCATAGTAGGAATTCGATTCCAGAAAGACTACTTAAAATTCCTGGTAGGTGGAAATCTGATTCTGCCAAGGATATGTATGTTGAAGAAAGCCTTGAAAACAGGTTGCATGTAACTAAGTATTTAGGTTTGTAACGTATTATGGAGCGTAGATTAGTTTCTGCATACAGTAGTATCTAAAGAGTTGTAAAAAAAAAAAAAAAAAAAGTGCAGTAACAATTTCTTTTTGTAATTTCTATCTTATATGGGTGTTTTGGATACGCTTGCGCATCCTACCATATTTCTCGTGGTATTTGTTTGTATTACGGGAATTTAAGGGTAAAATGTTTTACGTTCGTTTGAGCGAAGCGAATTAGAACGTAATAATATTTTTGTAAACGCATCGAGATTTTTAGGCACTCCTATGCCTAAGGGGATCGAGAACTCCGAGAAGGAGGAACTCAAACGTTAAAGATAGTGATCTAGAAATAGAGAAGGGTCAAGCAGGACTTCCCTAGATACTAGTAGACGTACATAGAAATTTTCCTGTTTTTAGTTTATTATTATTATTATTATTATTATTATTATTATATCTAGCTGGTCTAGTATAGTAAGAAACCTTTTAGTTTTTATAGATTTCTATTAAATTGGTATGCTAAGACCAAAGAGAAGGACACATATGTAATGGTATTTTTTTTATTTTTATAATGCATATTAAATGATTCATTATTGTCATTATTGTACGATCATCATTATTGTAAATTTAAGATTTTTCTTTGAATTTGTTAATAAAGTTGTCCCATTCTTTAAAAAAAAAATTATTATTATTATTATTATTATTATTATTATTATTATTATTATTTCGTTTTGAATGATTCTCAACCACTAATCTAGGTCACAAGTCCAGGCTCATCAGTTTATTGCTGCCGCAGACGCCTTGCGTTTCTGTGTTAAGTCGTTGTCAGCTGAGAAGAGATCTCGCCATACTTGCCTTATTTTATTTCCGGTTTTGTTTGCTGTTTGTACAAATTTCATATTACAAAACTTGTTATCAATTGTTAAAATTTCTCGTCTACATGATAATTGCATTATTCGAGCTTACCTGAAAGCTGAAAGCAGAAGAATGTCAACAGTTTCTTTAGCTTTTTCAGTATTTTTGGCTGAAGTTCAAAGGGATAGTCGCCGCGATAGTTTTACAACACGATTTACCTTCCATCGATGCATGAGTCAAATGAAGCATTTTGCACTAAAATACCACTGTTGTTTTCTGAGAAGCTGAATATGGGCCCTTACAACGGGTCATTAAACAAATATAAGGATTTTGTATGCTTGGAAACAAAAGTGACAACGTATTTTAATTTGGCGTGGTCGGATATGGTCGTCATACATTTTAAGAAAGCCGTCCAATTCATTATACAACCGTGGCATTGTCAAGGAAAACAGTAGTTGAGAACAACGACATAAGTAAGCACTAAAAATCACTTTCACTGACAGAAACAATTTTGAGTCTAATGGGTAATTTATATGAAAGTCATAGTAATATATTGGACCTAATTTGGAAGAATTTTTCTGAAAGGAAGAAAGCTTTCAAAGCGACGGATTGTATCTGTTATAAGAGCGACTTGCAGGCGTGAAGAAGCCTAAGAATCGAAGAATCGTCTTCCTTAGTCTTTTTGGTAATAATTCAGTCATACTTAAGTGTAATGCGATAATCACAATGTTGAGTCCAAGAAGCCGTGTCAAGTGTCCTTCGCGGAAACAAGTAAGTCGATAAGTGCTCCTGTCCTCAAATATTCTTTGCACGTAGATAACACTCTCGACCTTCTTATCACTGATTCTGAAATTTTTGTTTTAACACGCCGTTTAGTGAGTCATCATGAATACGCAGATGTTCATAAAGGAATGGAAATGTAGCTATGATTTAACCTACAGTCCTATGCACTGAAGCTACTTTGGGACATTCCTGACTCGCGGCCCTATTTCAAGACCACCTCAAACCTCTACGACTCCCTATCCCCCACTTTTCACGGACATGAACGCTTGGACATTTACTTGAATGAGTGGGGGAGGATACATTCCCAGCTTTGGAAATTCAAGGTTCTTTTGTGGTGCCCAAAAAGTAAAATATCGGAATGAAATGGCAAATATGAGGGATTTATTTTGGCAATAAAAATAATTCGAAATTCATACTTTAAGAATTTTTAGCCGCACCCTTGTTTCCGTTTAATTGTATGTATCCTCAATTATTTGTTCCTGAGATAATTCTCTTCATATTTTCCAAAATGCAAATTTTAGCATTTCCTTCTCCCAAATTTCCTTGTATTGTCGGGCCATCATTGGTCTCTTAAACAAGGGGTGTCACTCCGGAAATGACAACTCCAAAGTCATCATGCAGTTTGTGATACAGTCAAATGTAGACCGGCGCCTTGCACGGTGCATATAAAATGTAATCTAGAGAAGATTTTGTCCACGTATATCTGCTATACGAAAAACGGTATGTATTAAAAAATATTTGAAGTTAGGTACAATTTAAAACTTGATTATGAGTCGTCCAATCTTAACCTTTTAAAAGAATAAATGGACAAGCGTAATTAACTGATATTTTTCTGTTATGTGTAGCCAAATGCGCTTCCTCGCTCTCTCGGTCAATAGACGTAAAGTTACGTTCAGAAAAGATACGTTTTAAGTTCACCACATTGTCACTGCACTCTTACAAGAGGAAAATGTGACCGCTTTTAAGACCATAAAGTTTGTACGTCAGCAGCTATTATATAGGTTATAACAGATGCGGCCTCTTTTCCTTTTGTAACGGATAGAAGGATCAGCTTTGTGTTCTTAACCTTTCTTGCTACAGAATTTTGATTAGAGGATTGCAAATGAAACTTTCTTTTTACGGGTTTGAAACGAAACCACATGTCACAATCGCCGGGAAACTGCATCATTTTACGAATGTCATGTACCCCTTCTCCAAATATCAACTTTTAACTTTTAATTCCTCTGATCGTTGCTTCCAAACTGTCCTTTTAAATCTACCAGATGAATGTTTTCTTCATGGTCAGGATCTTCTTCCTTCAAGAGTGACCTCCCCCTAACAGGAAAAAAAAAACAGGACATATAACATTGACAGCTTTCTTGAAATTGCTTTGTTTATAGTGGAAGTGTTTTTAGCTATCAAGCTAGTTTACAGGCACTCCATATTTTCCTTTTTTTTTTCTAGTTTTACTTCGATGATTTTCGCTTTCGATTGACGTCATGTTTTCTACCTGAATCGTTTCATTCACACGAATACAAGCTGGGTTAAGTTTTTTTAATATTGCGTATGTATCCTCGGATTTAAGGCGACTATAACAGATAATATACTAAGAACCTTCCCTTTCATCCCCTCTTTATATTTATTTCATTCACATTCTACTAATTTCTACTAATAACCTCCCTCTTTCCTTCCTTCCCTCACTCCTTCTTTCATTCCTTCCTTCCTTCCTTCCCTCTTTTCTATCCCTCCCTTTTTCCTCCCTCCTTCCTGCCCTTCTTTTCGTTCTTCCTTCCCTCTTTCCTTCCCTCCTTCCTTCCTTCCTTACCTCCTTCCTTCCCTCCTTCCTTCCTTCCTTACTTCCCTCCCTCCCTCCTTCCTTCCTTTCCTTCCTTCCATTCCTCTCTTCCCTCTTTTCTATCCCTCCCTCCTTCCTTTTTCCGCTAGTTCCTTCCTTCCTTCCCTCCTTCCTTCCCTTCCTCCCTTCCCTCTTTTCTACCCCTCCCTCCTTCCTTTTCTCCCTCCCTTCTTCCTTTCCTTCTTCCTTCCTTCCTTCCTTTCCTCTCTCCTTCCTTCCTTCCCTTCCTCTCCTCCCTCTTTTCTATCCCTCCCTCCTTCCTTTTTCCCCTCTTTCCTTCCTTCCCTCCCTCCTTCCTTCCCTTCCCTCTTTTCTACCCCTCCCTCCTTCCTTTTCCCCCTCCCTTCTTCCTTTCCTTCTTCCTTCCTTCCTTCCTTTCCTCTCTCCTTCCTTCCTTCCCTTCCTCTCCTCCTTCCTTCCTTCCCTTCCTCTCCTCCCTCTTTTCTATCCCTCCCTCCTTCATTTTTCCCCTTCTTCCTTCCTTCATTCCTTCCTTCCTTCTCTCCCGTCCTTCCCTCCTTCCTTCGCTGTTTTGTCTGCTTACTTTTCTTTTCTTTCCTGTTTGTTTTGTTTTCTTCTTCTTTACTGGTCAACGAACAAACGAACGAACGAATGAATGAATGGTGGTACAAATGAACGAACAAACAAGTGGATTAATGGATGCAGTGAAATCTCCACTGCAGTGCAATCCGTTTTCTACCTTACAGGCCAACGCTTTTCTTTACAATTACCATACCTGCTTTTTCGTAGGCGGTACCGGACAACCACGATGGCAGCCGATAATAAGACGATTCCGATAGCTGATACAAGCGCAATTAGAGCTGACTTGTGGAAAATCAAAGTTTGAGGTTTTTTCGATGACTCGTGACCCGAGGCACCAGCTGGAGCAGAAGTGATCTCTATGTGCTCTACGTATGCTACAATATGACCCATTTGAGTTTGAATGACAGGTGCAACATTAGCGAGCAACTGAGTTAGTGTTTCGCCGGTAATGACGTCATTCTTGGAATCCTTTGGAATTTTGACGGCCAGGCGGACATTTAACAGTTTCGTGCTTTGCCACGCTTTTGGATATCCCTGGAGAATGATGACGTCATCAGGTTGAAAACCAATCGCCTTTTTTTGATTTCGCCTCGTTGTACTCCTAGACAGTGAAAAGAAAAAAACTTAAATTAAAAATTTATATTCTGCAAACAACCTTAACTCTCCTCCCTAATCATTTAATCAACCTTATTCCTTTTTTCCTAAACTCAAACGTAAAATTTTTCTCAAAACATACGAGAATGGGATTTAAATAAATTAAATTAAGTAAAGCTATGATCCTCGAAGTTACGAACGCAATTATTAGCAATTGCATAGAGAAGCCTGAAAAATCCAGGACTTCAACGGGACTTGAACCCTTCACCTCGCGATACCCGTACGACGCTCTAACCAACTGAGCTATGAAGCCACTGACGTCAGAAGCTGGTCATTTTTGGGCTCAAATGTTCCCGTGATGAATGAATCAACGAACCAACCTCGTCCCCAGGGTGCTTTTCCCTGGCTTTGGCCCAAAGCCAGGGAAAAGCGCCCTGGGGACGAGGTTCTCAACGAACGAAATGATATATGAAATGAATCATATTCATATATAAACTAAATTAATCTGGCTTTCCAGGGGAAACGAAGGAGGTCGAATACGGGTTTGTTCTTTTGTTCTTGCGTTCAGTCACAAATCGCACTCAAGCTTGTAAAGCGCATGCTTGAAGTTAACCAAAGCGCATAACGTGGAAAAAACGTGGAATGCTTGTGCATTGGTTTACTCATCTTATAAAGCGCATGCTTGAAGTTTAAGCTAACGTGTATACCGTAAGTGACATTGAACAAAAATGGCGTCGTTGAAAGTAAACAGAGAAATGTCAGTTTGAGGGATGGTCATGAATGTTGACCAAAGTAAACAAGAATATGGCGCGGTAGACTGGCACTAAAAGATGACGGGCGGTTTCAGAACGGGTCGGTCCGCGAACTTTAGGAGAGATCACTTTACGAGCGAACATTTATGATTGAACGTCCGGATAATCTTTGTTTTCCATTTGGAACATCATATCACATATCTTTCTTTACCCTCGGATTTTAGAGTAGCTTGGTGTAGCTAATATCTCCGAGCATTTACCCTCCCAACCATTATACACCACAGAAGACAGACCACAACACCGGGAACTACATGCCCTACTCTTTGCGACAAGTGTGTGGGTTCTTTTACGTCCCACAGGATTATGAACATTGAAGGGTTATGAGACGGGATCTCCGGCTTATCGTCCTTATCCGAGAAGACTAGAGAGTCTAACCATTTGCAGATGTAATTACAAAGGCAGCATTTTCTCCTCAGTTATTTAAAGACCCTGAGTGTTGGTCCGGCCGGAGTTGAACTCACGACGTCCCGCGTGACAGCCCGGTGATCAACCAACTGAGCCACCGGTGCGCGATCCAGGACATCAGGAAATCCCGAGTTCACGCAGATATGCTTCTAGTTGAGCTCTAAAAAGGGATACAGATTTTGACAATAATTTCTGACAGTTGGCGTTTACAAATTTTCCACGAGTAGTTCAATTTATTTGCCATCCTCAACTACTAACAGCCACAAGAAAATGAGCCAAGCTCAAGAGATTTATTTCTCTTTCACGATCATTGCTGAAGAATTAAACTAGACTAAGTTTATTCTCTTGAAGTTGTTACTTC
>NC_090886.1:0-5000 GCF_036669925.1 Montipora capricornis | reverse complement strand
TTGCCATTCCCCGCGCGCAACTCCAAAAGTCAATTTAAACACTGTTGATGTCGACGGAGACATCGAACATAGATTGACTGAACTAACAATACATGGGAAGCTGTTTTACATGTAAATGATAAAGATTGTCTGAGAAAATGTGACTTGTAATCGCAAATTAGAAGGCTGCTATTAATTCCCTTCCACTCCTCATCTCACCCGCTCCCTTGAAAATGTCCGGAAGGGGAAACAGATACTCAACTAGGAGGAAGGAGACTCATGGAACCAGATTCCGAAAATGCTCCATTTTAATTGAGGCCAATCGCCCAGAAAATGGTAAGACTTTCAAGTCTTCTCGGATACAGACAATAAACCGTAGGCCCGTCACGCAACACTTTCAAACATTTAGGGTTAAAACACTGTGTGCCTAATTAAAGATCCAACATACTATTCGGAGATAACAGCCGGTGGGCACGGATTTCCAGTTATGTGTTGTGTGACCTGGTCTGAATTCTGAAGATCCACAGAAGTGTATTACTGTTATAACACTGTAAGGTGCTATCCTCGTCACATAAAGTGTCACTCACTTGCTTGTCACGACCGCGCAAAAGGTGAACCGAGTCCAAAAGAGAATGAAAAGGGAAATGGGCCTAGGGTATGGGTTTTCCCCATTCCCTTTCGGGGCAGCCAGAACTTTTTGTAGTTGCAAAATAATTTATCGACGAATCAATACGATCTGAAAAGCATACCACCTCACCTGTATCATTGCCGCAATGCACAAAAACATTCAAGGGCTTCTTAAAACCATGGACTGCCCTGGCCAACAATTTGTGCCTGCAATTTCCCAATGTGTTCTCACTCCCTCTACATTCAAAGTCACCAAACCAAAAGATTTGCTTTGTTGACACTTCCCGTTGATATGTTCCATGGACTTGACCGAATCCAAGCTGACGGCATAACACTAAAGCATCCCTTAGGTCCCACTTATCAGTTCCTACAGTACCCCAAAGACCGCCAAAGAACACTTCCACAAGGCCTTCAATGGATTTGTTTTTGCCCAGTCTGACAGGAAATTCTGTAAAAGACGCATACAATATAGCTAATGTCTTTGACCCCGACAAAACATGCTCATGGGGTCTTGCACGTAATTGTGGATGCCACTGGCAACAATGGTTTAATGTGCATTTGTTAAGATTTTTACCGATTTAATTGGGAGGTGCCTCGCATGGGACTCCAGGTCGCGTTTGCACCTTACCTTTTGGTCGTTTTTTTTTTTTTTTACTTTTCTTCTTCTTCTTCTTCTTTTCGTTCGGACCTGTATCTAATTAATTATTTAGTAGAGAGACCCAGACCAATAAAGTTGAAAAAACAAAACAAAACAATATTTTAGATTTCCAAAAGAAGCAACTCCTCGACAGATCAACCTGATAGCGAAATTACGGCTGCTATGAAACCCGAAAGTACTTATGCCCTTCTGTATACATAGGAAGCCCATTTTCTTCAGTAAATAGACAAGTCAAAAAAGCCTTACGTTTCCTTTCTGTCCGATCTTCCCGAACTGTGCCAGGGGTAAGTAAGTCCCTAAGACTTCCACAAAAATAACGATCAGGGATAGCTTGTTTGTTTGTTTGTTTGTTGTGACGATACTCAGGGTCTCTCTTTTTTCTCACAACGACAACAAGAGAGACTAGGAGGTTTCAGTTTGATGACGATCAAAAGCCTTTCACTGGCCAAACGTTCCCGAAACTCGCGAGTCCCAGAGACTTCTAATTCCAAAAGTTGCGAGGGTCATTGTGCTAAGAGAGGTGTATTAAAAAAAAAAACACACATTCACTTTCGCACTATCGTACTATCTCGTGTTTTTACATGACGTATCGACTGACGTCACGGCTTGTTTTTTGCAAACTGCAAAGACGCGGTGTACGAGTTCAACCTTCGAAACTTAAAGTCTTTTTTTGACGTTTTGAGTCAAAAACCTGATCGATGCTCAAGTGGCTGAAAAAAAAAGAGCAGCCACTGTCTGCTTAGCCAATAACAGCTCGGGGTCAAGGTCATCTTCGAGCCATGGCCAGGCGGATTGGAAGCAAGTAAATTTAAATAAGACGAAGACGGAAATAAACGTAACAGGGACGAAGTATGAGTTCATGTTGACGACGTGACGAAGATAGTAATAATAATGATGATGTTGGTGATGATGACAATTAAGCTAGTACAGTGTCAGATGTTTGTCCAACGCGACAAGCAAGTACTCACCATTAACAGAAATGCCGTCTACTTTACAAATCAGTTGGATGTCATCGCTGCTACAATGCTCTTTTTGCCGTAACTTACAATCAGCCAGCGTCTTTTCATGGCCTGTGCATCCATTACCATTGAACCACACAGGTCCTATACCCACGTCATAGATACTCACTGCCCGGTAAAAGTCTTTATTGTGGACCAGAAAATCCAGTTCAACGCCTTTATAACCAAGTTGTCGACAAAGAACTTCAGCTGTCTCGGTTTTCCAATCGTTTGCACACAGAGTTCCCCAGACTCCAAGATAACGTACTTTTACTCGGCCAGCATAAGGTACTTCCGAACCACGCAACTCAACAGCAATTTCTGTAGATGATTGAGAATCAAATTGAGGTCTGCAAGTATGACTCAATAAGAAACGACCGTTAAAAAAGCATCTCACCCGAGTGTTGATATTGAGGATTATAGCACACTAAACAGACATCTGATTCATGATTTTTGCAGAAGGTATGCAATTGACTGCTCCATTCTTCTTCCCTTGGGCACTGGTCCAATGAACTTTCATTTCCATAGCACCGAACATTTGCCAGCCATACTGGACCTGACGCATGCTCATTGGAGGGACAGTTGGAATACACTGGAGCTAACCAGCTAGTCGATGACCTGTATGAAAAATGGCTCGATGCAGTCTTAATTGTGCATTCATGTTTTCGTATTTGTTGGCTCTTAAATTTGGTCAGTGGTCACTACAGTTTTTCCCTCCCATTAAAAATCAACATCTGATTTGAGCTGCTTTGACTTCATTACTTTTGACTTGATTTACAGTCCTTCCCGGGATAGTGCATCACGGAAACTCTTGTCGTTGGTTTGATAATCTTGCGACTAACATGGTTACCATGCATTCTCTAAACTAGTTGTCCAGAAGTGAAAATATCTACTTCTCAGACACTCAATTAGGGCACCTTACTCACCTCTGTTTGAAATTTCTTTGCTCATGGTTGATATACTATTCTTTTGCTTCGGTGGAAAAACAAGGTTACTGATCACAAGAGTGAAAACACTTTAAACCATACCACACTGGATAAATTGAACCTAGTAAAGTACTCCTGACACTAACCTGATAGCCAAGCCAAACCCAAGCTGCCTGCAAGCAATCATTTGGGTATTCTTGTCAAAATGTAAGCCTCGCTTACATACTGTTCCCCACTTTCCATGAAGTAGAATTTCAAGCCGACCAGCATGAGGCACTGACGATCCAGCCAAACGAATTGGATATACTACGCAAATATGAAATACATATTTTCTCAGTTACATTACTTGTTACCATACCCCCTTGGTCACATCCCCAGTGCCAGGAGCCCATCTGGAGCGTGCAACTTCCATACAGCGTCTATGAAACGGCGTTTTCACAAGTAGGTTTATTTTTAGACTAGCCCTTCCCGCGAATTAGGTCAAAAAACAAAGGCAGTTCCGGTTCGGTGACCCTATGACGTCAGCTTAATTTCTTGTAATTGGTCATCGGGCTCCTGTGGGAGTCTCATTCGCGGGGTATTCAATCTAAAAATAAATCGGTCTGTGAAAACGCGGTTACACGAACACAGTAGTGTTGTAGGCTCCGGGTCATGGGTTCCTGCCAGTGCCCATTCCCTTACTCGATGAGCAGAGAATAAACCATTTCCGAGTTCATGACTGCCTCCTCTTCATAGCGAGTCTTAGTGCGAAGTCTTTGTCATGGTACCAAGTTTTACTTTACAGATGAATGAAAACTAATTTTCATAAGAAAAACTTCGCACTTAGACTCACTTTGACGAAGAGAGAGACATGAACTCCGAAAAAGGCAAGTCTCTCGACCACCTAATACGCTGCTTCTCTTACCAAGTACACCTAATTTTTTGTCTATTAGCTACTGGTATCAAACTTTCTCCGCGAAAAATAAATAAATAAAATAAGAAAAATTTCGTTGTTTAATGACGGGCAGAGGCCAATTGTTTGATGATTGCCGTAACCACAAAAACGATTACAAATAAAGTGAAATCCTTGACTAAACTAAGTAAACTTACGTGCTTTATAATTGCTTGGTCGACACATCAATTCCAGTACTTCCCCATGAGTGCACCCGTATCCTAAGCTGTGACTGTCGATCGTACATTGTGATAGGTTGCTTTCGTTTCCATAACAATATACTCCGTTCAACCAAAAGGGTCCCTTTGCGTCGTTGCCATATCGTTGAAAGTCTCGGTATTCATCACTTTCGTATAAACTTTTATCTCCCATCACATCTTCATACCCCAGCTGGCGGCAAATTATTTTGTATACCTCCCCATTTACGCTCCGTGGACATATTACTCCCCATACACCTGCATAACGAACCTCTACACGGCCAGCGTATGGCAAATTTGAGCCGACCAATCGCAGGTTTAACTCTAGCAAAAAAAAAACAACAACAACAACAACGACTGGAGTTTGGGGATTTTTTTCATCGTTTTAAACTCTGAACAAAACCTACTTTTTAGTCAAATTAAGAGCAAATATTTGATTTGTTCTCAGGTTTAAATGAGTAAAAGCTAAAATTGCACTAAATAGTATTATGCCAAGTTTATGCCAGAAGAAGTTAATAAAATGACAAACATAAAACAATCTCACAAAACTATAAAAAGTCAAAAAAGAGGCGAGTACGCCATATTACGGGATTACCGCCGATACTTTCATTAAGGACGGTGCCTACTAATTCAAAGGTATTTTTGCCCCGGTTTATGATTATGCAGGAAATGTAGATCTTAAAA
>NC_090885.1:76552349-76562349 GCF_036669925.1 Montipora capricornis | reverse complement strand
AATGTTGTTACTCTCTGTTTATTTCCATTCGTTTTCTTAGCTCAACTTTCAACAATCCAGATCAATCAGATAAAGTTGAGTGTCCACTTTGCTATGAACGCTTCACTGCAAAGGAGATAGAAGTGCACGCATCGGACTGTCAGGGCCCGTCCTCATCTACACAGGCCTCTCACTCACGCATCCAGAATGCTGGGCGGTCTGTGACCAGGTGAATGTTTGGATAAGATTTGAAGAAGATTAGGGTGTGTCTATGGGATCCTTGCCGGAAAAAATGCAACAACAGCAGTAACAAATTAACATCGGTGTGCAACGAAATATAATTCGTCAGATAGAACAGCGTGCAATGTTTGACTTGTCTTCGTGACAGGTTTATCATCAAGCTAAGATGGATGAAGAACGTTTACATCCAAGTTTCTAATTAGAGTTTTAAGGCCCACATTCGCCCAAAACTCAGTGCAGTCGTTTTTTTTTGTTTGTTTTCAAATAACCGTTTGTCCAACTGCTTGGTCTGATTGGCCGAATGCGCGCAGGTCAATCACGCGGGAAACAATATGTCAGCTAAAGTATTTGAATAATTTCGTGTTACACAAAATTCTGTCACGGTGCGCAATGGCTTTTGGGCGAATGTGGGCTTTTAAATGTTTAATATTTGTATTTTTAGTTTCATTGGTAGGAAATTTGTTGGTGTTCACTATTTCTTTCTGGTCAGTGAAAGACTATTTTAAAGTGCCATTATGAAAAAAATAATAATTTTCTTACAGCACAGCGCTTTTGTAAAATAGTGTTACTTCGTAAACCATTATCAGTGGTACGGTGCCTACTAATTCAAAGGTATTTTTGTGCGGTGTGTGGATATGCGGGAAAAGCAGATCTTAACAAGTGTTATTGAAATCCAAAAAGGAAATGGGGGGCAACCCCGCATATTTCAAAGATAATTGATCAACCATATATGTAAAAAGGTTTAAAATACAAAGCAATGTATGGCGTTCTTCTCCAAGTTGAAGCTTAATTATCTCTGAAAAGCGCATGGTTACGCCCAATATTCTTTTGGATACCAAGATTGCTAGCTACGTTCAGCTTTCTCTGCATTGTTTTAAACCGCGTGAAGATGTCTCTGTATTAGTAAGCACCGCCCATAGGAAACCCGAGTATCGCCCTTTGTAAAAGAATTCAGGTGGCCCCCGGCTTCCAGATCCCAGCCCGTGGACTTCCGGATCCCGAGTCGTGAATGCCGGATTCCAAACCACGGGTCCACCAAAATGGATCCTCGATTCCATTGAAATCTGAGGACTCTGGATTCCATACAGTGGATTCCGTATTATTATCTAGATATTGATGAAATACCAGGATTTCCCCTTTTACTAAAAAATCATATCTTCACCGCGCGCAGTGAACATATCATTTTTAGCTTTCACATGTGAGGATATAGGTGTTGTCATGGTAACCAACACGATTAGCCAATAAAACGCGAGCTTTCTCTTCATTGTAAGATGCTTTTGTGCTTCATTATAATTCTTCTCTACTGCATTAACATTTTTATTGCAAAATTTGACATTATCATGATTTGTTTTTCATAACTTTCATTATCTTGTTTCATGTTAACACAACATGCGTGTCTTAGCGGTTGGTGACCACTTTATTTCGAAACTGAATAAAACAAATCTAGACATTTCATCAATATCTATATAATAAACAGAACATTACATGGCCGCTTGGGGATACGAATTTTATCTTCTTGTGCCGAAAGTATCTCTCACGAGTGAGCGAATACTTGCTGCACTCGAAGATAAAATTTGTATCCCCAAGCGGCTATGTAATATCCTCTATTTCCTTCACATCGGGCGACGAGAATCTCGAGATGCGCAGAACGTATCCGCAATAATAATAGTGGGCGCCATCCTTGAACAATCGGGGCTTGGGAATACAGTGTAGTTCAATCCATCTTTTAACAACCCAGCAACCACTACATTTAAAATTTAGATCTGTTCACGATGAGCTACAAATCATTGTTCTAAACTTAGGCTGCTCCTTGTTTTCAGTTCACCTTCACGTGCAAAGCCAAAGTTGAAAAACTTGAAAGTAGTTCTCGAACGGTCACCATTAGCCAAAGAGAAGCTCCTTCAAAGAGCCATCCGACAGACTGACTCGGCCAAGAAAAATCTTGATTTTGAAGAGAACCTTAAGTCTTCTGTCATTCCTGATCGGTATGTTAGACCTTTGGCAAGCAGTTCTAGAAGCTTTAATCAAGATTCCAGAACGCGTGGTGGGAAAAAAGGAGCAGCCGTAAGATCAGACTCGGAAAGTGAGCTCAGTGTGTACGAACATCGCAAAGAAGACGAGGGATCTTCAGCCTACAGCTGGATAGATTCAACAAGGTTTTTATATTTTATTTTCTGTGTTAAGTCTAGTTCTTTATTAAGTATGCGCAAGCCGGCGCCGTTGCTTGGAGACAGTTTCAAACCCAGGCCGAGTCTCGATCGCACTCCTAGACACCGTATTGGTGGCTCGATTTTGATCTTCGCCGTGTCAAAAATATGATGCACGCGCTGCCTAAACCGGTTTGACCGGGTGATTAGCACAGAAACTTGGGCTGCGGTGACTCAAAGGACTTTACACGATTTCCGCAGAGGCCTCTCTTACTCGCCCTCTGACGAGTTTTAGAGAAGCTCTGCTTGCAGGGTGTGCCGTCTATACCAACAATTTAATTCCAGGAAAGTAGGCATACATACATTTCATCTGCGATACGAGTTGCAATAATCGGATAATCTTTGCAGAAATGATATTTTCCGGTGATGTTCTTATGCTCGTCGACTTTGTTATTGCTAAAAGCCCGGTTTTGACTGGCGATGCAAGCACAACCATAACAGTGCTTACTATTTCACCGTGAAAACGGGGTTGACGCAAGCATAAGCACAAGCGCAATGATCAGATTTTTCAATTCGTTCACTTACGTTGTGTCAGAACGTCTGGCTGTGTGTGGCCAATAGACCTTATTCAGGATGGCCGCCATGTTGGATTTGCTATTATCATGCAAATTAGCTACACACTTCTTAGGGGGCCAACAACACAAATTCGAGAGCTTATAACGAACACCTTAGCCACACAGATGATCTGTTTCACGTTCATTGAATGTTTATCACCTAAGCAGTAAAATACAATCATTGCACAAGTTACTTCGACTTTTCAGTACGATAACGAAGTAGAAAGTCAAAGTGTCAAAGGCAATCAAAAGATAAAAAAAAAAATTATAAAAGGTACTTAATTCTAAATACTAAAATGGACTTTTTGCAATGTTATTTCAATATTTCGTTGAGCCGATTTTGCGCAATTTGCTTTTTTTTTCAATGTTTGCCCCCCAGCATAACGCATAGCTAATTTGCATGACAATTTGAAAACCAACATGGCGGCTATCGTGAATAAGGCCTATTAAAGCACTCGTTCCAGATTCCCCGCGTCTGCGCATTTCAACAAAATGGGCGGAGGCCCTGGTTGATTTTGATGCTTATGTCGACTTTCATTTTCACTTAGCATAAGCAGCCCCAGCTTTCGCTTGTGATTATGTCGCTAGTGAAAACCAGGCTTTAATAAACGAAAACAACAGCTTCTCACTCCCCGTATGTGCGTTGTCGTTCTCACACTCGGGAATTTGAGACGCGGACGGTAACCGGAAATGTACTTCGCATTCCAGGACAGTAGTGTCTCCTAGACTTTTAACCTAACAATCTCTAATGGAGAAAAGATACGTAGAAATATAAAGATGGTAGTGACAAGACAAGTTAAAAGGGAAAACAGCTCACTTCCTGTTTCCGTCCGCGCTCATTGAAAAACGTTGCGTGCTTAAACTTCCTGCTGAAAAACCAGGAATAATCGCGAAATGATCAGAGTAATGTTGAATTTAATATGACCTTCTCGTAGCCGTCATGTTCGTCTTCGGCGAATCACTTTAATAGTGTGTTAATTCCCCGCGGAGACAACCCTGAATCCGTGATATAGGTTTTCTTGGGGTTTAGTCGCTTTGATATATCCACTTTGCGTCCCATCGAATCATGTGCCCCACAAGGATTGCTTATTCCTCTCTCACACATGGCTCGAAAAGCTCTTTCAGATGTGTTTGGTGTCTGAACAGAAAAGATCCTGACTTCTTCTTTTTTTCGTGTTCAGCCCTCAGCCAGAGAAGCCACAACGGACATACGGAGGTAAAGATTTTCGTTATTTGGGAGTTTAAGAAACGACAATGCCATCAAAATAATAATAATAATTATGAAATAATAATAATAATAATAATAATAATAATGGTTAAAAGAGGAAAATTAATCTCGCCGCACGTGCGGCACGCATTTTTACGACATTCGACGTAAAATCACCACTTTTGTGGTTTTGACGATAACATGAGCAAGAGAATCTTCCATTGTGTATGTTTACTCTGAGACCGCTCGTACCTCTTTGCGAAAGACTATGGAGGGGTATTCTCCCAGGAAGCCGACGGTTGCGCTCTTTCCCCCCCCCCCCCCCTCCTCTTTCCATAAGTGCTCTGTGTTAAAGGTGTTTAAAGCTACCTGAAGCTACACAGAATGGAAACAAGTCGAAGCAAGGATGTGAGGTCCCTTGGGATCTCACAGAAGGCCGCGCACTAACCAACTGTGCGTTTCCTACCCAGTTTGACCGGTGGACCAGGCGAGGCGACTGTAGGATTAGATAAGTTGCGCTCAGTCGAAAATTTGAGCATTATTCTTTTGAGCGTCACTCCTAAAATCATAGTATTATGCTCAAAATTATGTTCGTGCCCTAGCGTTATGCCCAAAGATGCTTAGTGAATTTTTCGCAAAATAGAAGACAAAATAGGGGCTAAAATATTTTAAAATTATTTCATGTTGCCCTCTCAAACTTACAGGCCTTGGTAGCCAGGCCTTGAACAAAATCAAATAAGTGCATAAAGCAACCACAAAGCCCACAATTGACAGGACATTTTTAATCGCATTGTTTTGTTCAACTTCCCAGCTGCGCTTGTAAATAGCCAACTGGTTTGCCTCCGACCAGTTGGGATGCTTAACAGTTGTTGCTCTGTTCCATCGTTTCGTTGTGTTTCATTGGCCCTGAAAAGCCCCTATGGCGGACAATTAAGTATGTATTGTATTGTATTGGTGTTTTTATTAACAGGATAATTTAATCAACTAACATGACTATTATGCCGGATTTATGCTCGATGCTTGCACCATAGTATTATGCCCGAAATTATGCCGGCATAATTTATCTAACCCTAGCCGGCTGGGTAGGTGACTGATGGACTGGGCTGACTGTCTTGCTGTCGAGGCGAATGTCCTATTTACCGACTCTATCCCCGACCATATGACCGTCAGACCACCCAGGCGACAGGGTGTGGCTGACCGGCGATCTGGCAACTCTTTTAAGGTGGAATGTGATTGGTTCGCTACCTAAACCAATGACAAAAGACTAAGAATAACTTGGACAGTAGAAGCTGCTACACTTACAAATAAATGCCAGCACGTGGGGTTCTAGCAAGATCACAGCATTTCTAGCCCTGTCGAGTTCGCTACCCATTTTGAGTTGCACAATCTCTTCGGTCTTGTCAAATTCTCTTTTAAGGGCCAGTGTGTTCTCGAAAGCCACAACCAACACAAAATGTGAGAAAATTGACTCGTTGCCTCCCACACAATTAGCAGTAAGCGAGAGGGAATTAGATAAAAGTGTTGATCTATCACTTTGCGGTCTTGCCTCAGCACAATCACAAATTGATTTATTTTTAGATACACTTTGCGCACGAAACAAAGGGCCGCCAGTTTTAACCAAACTGAAGAAGCCATGTCACGCGTGACTGTTTCTGCCATTTTTTTTTTTTTTTCAAGCCGGGACATGACAACTGATTATCGCAGGAACGGGTATTCTAAAAATAGACTCATTTGTGACTGCGCTGGGGAGCCCGCCTATGCCATAACAACACTCTTATCTAATTCACTCTTGCTGCAAGACAGGGCTCGGTTGTTCGAAAGCCAGTTAACTTAATCCAATATTAGAGTAAACTTTTGTTTCATGTTTTCGACGTTTTGGTGAAAGTTTCTTTCTCTTATTTTTGTTTTACAAGATTGACTTCTTCTAATGTGTAATGTTCTGCCGAATACCAGCGTTGAACAACATTTGGGAGTAGAGAAATAAACTCCCTTGTTAATTTTTAATCTGGAATTGGCGTCAATCGGCCTTTGAACAACCGGGCCCAGTGCTTTAGCGATGGTCATCTCAATATCTCAGGGGGTGGGGGAGAGTTTAGTCCTGGGGCTAAATATCTATGGGGCTACCCTGTGACATAACTGTAGTGCTCCTCTCTTGAGATCCATATCAGATAAACCTGCTCAGGCAAATAAATAAACAAACAAACAAGATGCGAAAGTCCCCGCTTTATCTTTTGTAGGAAACAGCTCAAAATTGCCCGATTCCGACTTCCTTCCCCTCGACACTGAAAAGGACAGCGATTACGACGAACTTTTTAAATCTACATTTTCCAAAGCACCCCACGCCGACAGCAAACCAGAAATTTCTGCTAGAACCGAAGAAATAGAATCTAACAGCGATTCATCGAGTGACGATAACTTAATGGTGCAATATGGCGCACAACGCATTTCGTCACGTCGGAGCACGCAAAGAAGACAAGCAGAAAAACCGGACTTGGATAAAAACGAACAGGCGCTGGAGAAGATTGGCTCTGGTTTTAAGAAACGACCGCTGTCTTTGTCGAAAAGTTCAAAGGCCAAGAAGGCTCGCCGTCGCACTAGCGATTCTGCTAGTGACGAAAGCGATGAATTGACGATAGTCTGTCACTTGTGCAGCAAGAAAATACCAAAGGAGCTTTATGAAAAACACGCCGAAGAGGAATTAGAGGAAAGGAAAAGGTCAAAAAAAGTTGTTAAACCAACAGAGGAAGGTAAGAAACCTTTGGTCTTCGAGCGTCATTAAATTTCGTGGGCAGCTAGTTCTTTGATTTGTGATTTCGAGGTGAAAATGATAAAATAATAATAATAATAATAATACCAACTTTATTCATTCAATACAATGAAAGGGAGAGATACAGAGGTTATCCCTATACGAAGGTATCCGCTCGGATATTATTGATCTAGAGTCGATTTTGATGAGGGAGGAAAATCGGAGTACCCAGAGAAAACCCCTCGGAGTCAGATTGAGATCGACTGAAACTCAGCCCACATACGACCTCGAGGCCAGGGTTGAACCTGGGTCGCAGAGGTGGGAGGTGCGGTTGATAACCACTACGCCACCCTGACTCCCCTGGTGTCAGTGTAATTCAGTCACCTTGTCTGTGAGGGCTGCCGATGTCCTTTTTTTAAAATGCAAACTTCCCTATTTTCGTGTCACTCAGCTGATTAGTTCTCGCATCCTATTTACGTAATGTGGAGCTTAAACATGCATGCAAAGGTTTTGAGACGCGGACGCAACAGGAAGTGAGCTGTTTTCCCTTTTTAACATGTCTTCACACAACTACATCTGTATTGTTAAGTATCTCTTCTCCATTAGAGATGGTACGTTAAAATCTGAGACATTACTGTCCTGGGGCCCGTTTCTCGGTAGTCCCGAAACTTTACGGGCCATTTTTGGGTGTCGTAATTCGCTTTGTATCTCAAGAACGGAGAGGACATAAGTCATCAAACTTCACAGTCATTTTTATTTTTGTTACCTTGAAAACATGTTAAAACAAAAAAAGCGGTTGGCAGTTTCACAAATGGCTTTTCGGGCCCGAAACGTTTTCGGGACTTTCGAGAAACGGGCTCCTGGCACGCGAAAAGTTCACTTCCGGTTGCCGTCCCGCGTCTCAAAAATGTGGCGGACCCCAGGACCCGTTTCTCGAGAATCCCGAAAACTTTTCTGGCCCGGTAAGCCATTTACCATCTGCTTGTTTTGATGAGCTGGTCTTTTGACATGTTTTCGAGTTAACAGAAAGGGAAATGAACGTGAAATTTGATGACTTCTCCGTTCTTGAGATACAGAGGGAATTGTGGCGCCCCAAAAGTCTTCGGGACTTGCGAGAAACGGGCCTCAGATCTCGAAAAAACGACGGCATCGAGCAACCTATTGTTTTCACCCTCCTTTACACAGACGTAAGGAGACTACTTCCAGTAGATCAACATGACTTTTCTGTTAAGCGCGTTAATGAAACAAGTTACATTCAGTCTCGATGCCTATCATTTTGCAGTTCACTTTATTGAACCCAACTATTGTGCTATGTCCAAGCGGTCAGTTCACATTGCAACCAGGCTGACAATCATGCATGCTTTGATGCTGGCAGGTTTGAAGATGGAGTTACCATACGCACGCTTTGTCTCTGCGGACCTATAATATTTTCGTCATTATGTGAGCGGTAACAAAGGGTAGTGGTGGTAGTAGTAGTAGTAGTAGTAGTAGTAGTAGTAGTAGTAGTAGTAGTAGTAGTGGTAGTGGTAGTGGTAGTGGTAGTGGTAGTGGTAGTGGTAGTGGTAGTGGTAGTGGTAGTGGTAGTGGTAGTGGTAGTGGTAGTGGTAGTGGTAGTGGTAGTGGTAGTGGTAGTGGTAGTGGTAGTGGTAGTGGTAGTGGTAGTGGTAGTGGTAGTGGTAGTGGTAGTGGTAGTGGTAGTGGTAGTGGTAGTGGTAGTGGTAGTGGTAGTGGTAGTGGTAGTGGTCGTGGTCGTGGTCGTGGTCGTGGTCGTGGTCGTGGTCGTGGTCGTGGTGGTGGCGGCGGCGGCGGCGGCGGCGGCGGCGGCGGTAGCGGTAGTTGTTGTTTCACGGTGCATACCATTTAGCCAAAATATCCCGAATTTTGCTTTGAGGTCAAATGGAATGGCAATTTTCCGGAAGATCTTTACGGAAAATGTGGACAACCTTCAGAGGTAGTCATTTCGTATACTCAGAAAACCTATCCTAACTTGATCTAACAACGAACGTTGAAAGTGGAACCTCGAATCGTTTGTGGACGTATATATTCAGCTGTAAAAACACATTGTTCGAGTTTTCGATTACTAGTTAGGAAAGTACATAAGCAGTGCTCTATCTACGTAACAGAAGAAATTTGAATGTATATATATATATGTATATTTTATTATTTTAGTTGTCATCGTGAAAGAGCAGGGAGAACAACAGAAAAGACTCGACCAGCAAAGGTAAGACAAACTTGTAATAATATTTTTTTTGAACGGCTGGATTTTTTCAACGGTTCAGTGTTAGAGCGGTTTTCAATTGAGTGTCGAAAGTAATTAGCGAATTGCTTTCGTTTTGCATTACTTCACTTTTTCAACCAATCAGAAGTGAAACCAAAACCAATCGCGGCTCGCGCGTGCACATTTTCCCGCGCTTTGTGTCGGCTACGTGTAATTGCTTCGAGTTTTGATTGGTTTACTGGATTGTCTCCGTCCTTTTTGAATGGCCAAAGTAATTACTTTGGTTTTGGTTTTACGACACTCGATTGAAACTTCCATTGAGTTGTGAATTTCAATTTGTGTTTTGCTCTAGGGTTTCCAGAAGAAAGAGAGCACGGGAAGATACTCCTCCCTCACAAAGCTCTGGGACAGAACAGAGAGACACCGAACAAAACGAAAATGAAATCGACTGGGACGCAGTTAGTAATTCACCCATCAAATGCTTCCAGTTTACAGAAAACAGCTCAAGCGCTGTGGACTTTGAAAATCAGTTTGAACATCTTAAGAAATCAAAGAGAGGCGGAAGACGGGGAAATTCCGAAAAATACGGAGGGTCCGGTACCCGTCGGGGACACGGACAGTTTGGTACCCGTGAGGATTGTAGTAGTTCCGGAAGTCGTGGGGAGCACGGGGATTTTGGTAACAGGGGACGTTATAGAGGGTCGTATAAAAAAGTGTATGGGCGGGGACGGGGAAAAAACTATGGAAGGAAGTTCAGAGGATACCGTGGGAAGAAGTGACGCGTGATTCTAGGGAACTTTGCGTATGTTGTACATTTAAGTAAGGTGTTGCACAGTCCCGACCAAACGA
>NC_090885.1:76542349-76547349 GCF_036669925.1 Montipora capricornis | reverse complement strand
AGATGACTTGCATCAAGAGAAAATGAGGGGACAGAGAAGGAGGCTCCCGGTCCAGCCCTTGGGATATGTCATGTCCACGAAAGTTATTTTTAGACGAGCGGAAGTCTTCCGAGACGTCCGCATGCAGGCCAACCTCGGTCCGATGTTTGAAAGAAAATACATATTCATCAGCCTTCCACGTGCGCCATCATTTTCTCTTTTCACTAAGAACCTGCGAGCGAAGCAAGACTGCATGCGGACGTCTCGGAAGACAGACTTCCCCTAGAACAAAGACTTCCGCTCGTCTAAAAATAACTTTCGTGGACATAACATATCCCGGCCAACGCCTTGAGCCTCCCTCTCTGTCCCCTCATTTTCTCTTGCTTGCATAGAATAGGCCAGTGGTGTTGTAACAACCTTTTATTGTTGAAGCCAAGCAAAACTAAACTTATGCCGCGTTTGGCAGCAGGCAAATGCATTACAAATAGGTCACTCCCAGCCTCACTTTCATGGGAAGAGAGCTCGTACCGGAAAACACCGCTAAAGATCTCGGGGTGATTTTGGATACTAATCTAACCAATGACGAACAAATTACCTCCTGTATTTCCTATCTCAGTCAAATAAATGAAGGGGTAGTTTCTAAAGAAACTGTGGTGCTGCGTCGGTGGGGAAGTAGTATACAAAAATTTGGTTTATCAACGGAGTTGATAATGTAAATTGGCCACCGTACAGAGATTCTAAAAGCTGACGTTTCGAGCGTTAGCCCTTCGTCAGAGCGAATCGAGGGATTATGGGTTACGTGTAGTTTTTATAGTAGAGTAGGAGCTACGCTATTGGTGGTAACATGGCAACGTGAAAAATAGGAATATATCAGTTAAATGAAAAGCGTTCGTTAATACCGTGAGGATATCGATTAAGGGTGCTAATTTGAAAGATGATTTTTTGTTCCAGAATCTTGCGGCTTTCCGTCGTACCTAGATGTAGGGAAAGGCCGCAGATAGCCATGTGTTTTTTGGAGTGGTTAGGCAGATTAAAATGGCGAGCGACTGGCTTAGATGCATTCTTGTCATTCTTCTCAACACCGCGAAGGTGTTCGCGGAATCGGTCACCTAGTCGTCTACCTGTCTCACCAATGTATAATTTATTGCATAACGTACAGGTTATGCAATAAATGACATTTGCGGAGGTACATGTGAAACGATCGGTGATCTTAACAGATCGCTTAGGTCCCGATATCTTGCTAGTGTTAACAATGAAAAGACAAGTTTTGCATCGTGAGCGCGCGCATTTGAAAGTGCCGGGTTGCTCGTTGGTTTTGAGCGCGCTTCTAACTAAAAAGTTGCCTACGTTTTTGTCGCGTTTGAATGAAATAAGTGGAGGTTGCGAAAAGATTCTACCAGTCTCGGGATCATTTTGGAGTAATTTAAAATTGCTAAGAATGATGCTTTTGACTGCGTGATTATGAGGATGGAAAGTGAGGGTGAATGGAATTCTGTCATTCTTATCTTTCTGTGACGTTTGTAGTGACGACTGTCGATCAAATTGTTGGGCGCGATGATGGCCCGCTTTGACCACAGAGACAGGATAGCCACGTTTTTCGAAGAACTGGCACATCTCCTCTGATTTGCTGGAAAAATCGGAGTCATCACTACATAGACGTCGAAGTCTAAGAAATTGAGAATAAGGAATGGAGTTCTTGACATGTGATGGATGTGACGATGAATACAACAAATAACTGTGTGAATCAGTAAGTTTGTAGTGCACACTAGTACATAGCACGTTGCCTCTAATAGAAACTTTGATATCTAGGAAAGCCAATGAAGTTTCCGAAATTTCCCAGGTATATTTAAGAGCCGGATGAAAAGAGTTGACGGAGGTTATAAATTGATCGAGTTCTTCTCTGCTGGATGAAATAGCGCCGATGCAGTCGTCGATGTAGCGGCCGTATAGTTCAGGTTTAGGGCCGTTGTACTGATTAAAAAATTGGTGTTCAACATATCCTACAAAAAGATTGGCATAGCTAGGTCCCATTCTTGTGCCCATTGCTACACCATTAATTTGTTTTTAATAGTTGCCGGCGAATGAAAAACAGTTAAGCGTTAAAACTAGTTCGGCAAGGCGGAGGAGCGTTTCCGAGCTAGGTTCTTTGACAGTGCGTTGATCGAAAAAGTGTTTAAGTGCTTGAAGACCTTCGCTATTAGGAATGACTGTGTATAGAGATGTAATGTCCATGGTGAAAATAAGTTTGTCTTGGCCGGAGAAATTGAAATCGCGGAAAATTTGTAGTGCGTGTGTACTGTCTTAAATGTATGATGGCAAAGATTTGACGATAGGCGTCATAATCCTGTCTAGGTGGCTAGAAATGAGTTCGGTGGGGCAACTACAGACAGATTGGCGACAAGAGCTCCACAAATTTTTAACTGCTCACAGGTCCACTCACTCACCAAATGAAAACTGGTGTGACACCATTCTTCTTAATGTTCGGGAGAGAAATGCGATCGAACTTGCCAGAGTTGAGACGTGAGGGACCCATCGCCAATGAAGAAGTCCGTGACCGAGACTTGGCAAGAAAGCTGGCACAGAAAGATTATGTGGACACAAAGAGACTTGCAGTTCTGAGTCAAGTGGAAGCGGAAGTATTATTGAGAAACACCAAAACAAACAAACTGTCCCCAAACTACGACCCCAGTCCTTGTGAAGTCATAGACAGAAATAGAGGGGAAGTAACATTAAGGAAGAAAGATGGCGTGGAAGTAAAACGAAATGTGTCATTTGTTAAGAAGTACCAGGAGAATAGTACTTCAGAGTCAGAATCAGTGGTACCACTTCAGTCAATTGCTAGCTCATTAGAATCAGCAACACCACTTCAGCCAGTTACTAGTCAGCCAGTTGCTAGTCAGCTCATTGCTAGGCCAGTTTCAGTACAGCAGAAAGTTAACCCAAGTTTACCTATGCTTAAAACAAGCCCAAGACTAACTTGAGTTATTAGACTTCCTAAACGATTTGATGATTATGAAGTGTCAAAGGCAAGACAGGACTTTGTTATTGGAGAAGCGTCTTACAGCTGTACCAGCTGTATCCAGAATTTAAGTTTTCGTATTCGTTTTATTTTGGAGATTTCACGATGAAAGTCAATAAAGTATGTACGTATGTATGTCTCTTACTTATCTAAAAGCGGTTTTCCTATTAGTGTTTGTTCAAAACAATTGTTGTGGACGATGATCAGTTATCGTATCACGTGCAAAACTGATGCAAAGGCATGAAATTATGCATCCACAGTGAGAGGATATCAGAATTTTATTCATTATCAAATTTTATCAAGAAAACTGATATGCCATGCATTCTATGATGTGCTGTCCTCTTTTTTGACCGTACTTTGATCTTGGCTTTCAATTATAAAGTTCATTAAAAGAAAAACTCTTATGAGAAATAATTCTTATTTATGCTCTCCTTCGTCAGACTCAATACCCCCAGGGAAACCTTTTTCAATTTTGTAGCATTTCTTTAGAATACGATTAGAGAACTGTATGTGTGCACGATAAGGGAAAAACTATTATTTGTACTCAGACCACGTGTTGAAATAAGCGCACAGGCGCACAGAATATATAATTTTCAGGTCAGGAAAGAGAACTGAGTTGAATTTCGAGTTTCTTGGTCTGAAAGAAATTAAAATAGTATCATCGAAGGAAACTGAAATATCAAAGGATTGTCTCGTGATTCAGCAAAAAAGCAGGCACTAAGAGTGACTCATTATCAAAACGTAAGAATTTTCAAATCGAATTAGTTTGAAACGCTGTTAGGTAAAATCAATTAAGTGAAATTAATGAACTAATTGACCTGATCAGACGAATTGACCAATCCGAGTGCGCGAAAAGCACTATCCACTTGGGTGGTATATATTCTTATAAGGTCTATTGAACCGGCAATGATGTCAGTCGTGTTTGAAGTTGCAATATTGCCATAGCATTTTAAAAAGCAAACAAACAATCAGCATGAATCAGTACATAGCAGCTGCCTTGATTGTTCATTTTAACCTCGTCATTTTTTAAACATCACGAAGCGCGGGGTTTAAAAAAGTGTGCATGAGTCGAGACTGCAGCAAAAACTAAACGATTGGAAGGATCTGTGCATCATGAACATCTCCGATGTAAAATCTGAATCTGAGTTTTGTGACCGCCTCAGGGCTTATCTTTACATTGCTTCCACTGGAAATGATTCTTTCAAGGCCGCGTTCGTCGTCAATGCCATTTTAAACGTTCCGTTTTGCATCATCGCTACTTTGGCCAATCTTGTGGTCATCTTTTCGATCTGGCGCTCCCCGACTCTCCGCTCTCCCGCCAATCTATTGCTGATCGGACTCGCCTTGTCTGATCTTGGAGTTGGTTTAATTATGCAGCCATTTTACATTGCTTTTCTTATCTATTTCGCCATTCAAGGCATAAGTTCATCTACCTGTATATCTACCGTTGCAGTTGCTTTGGCGGGCTCGTTTTTTTCGTGTGTGTCGTTTGTTATGGTTACAGCGATTAGTCTTGAACGCTACTTGTCGCTTCGTCTTCACCTTCGCTACGAGGAACTCGTCACAGTCAAACGTGTCCGATACTTTCTCATCATTTCCTGGCTACTTTTCGGAATTTCTTCCTTCATTTGGGTACTTTTTCTTCCGAAATTTAAATCTTTCTATTACTCCGCAGGAATTTTGCTTTGTCTGCTGATTTGTACAGGGGCCTACGTTAAAATATATCGCATCGTTCGCTTTCATGTGCAGCATATAAAGAACCTGGAAGTATGTGGCAAAGTACATCGTCGTAAAAAAGTAGCGTACAATATGTTCGTGGTTTACTGTGCTCTTCTTTGCTGCTATTTGCCATATTCGATTTTTCTTGGCGTGGCAAAAATCGCAGGTTACTCCAAATGGAATTGGATTTGTATAAACTTTACACTTACAGTTGTCAATATTAACTCATCCATTAATCCCTTAATATATTGCTACCGGATGAGGGACATCAGAAGAGCAATAT
>NC_090885.1:76534849-76539849 GCF_036669925.1 Montipora capricornis | reverse complement strand
TGTTGTCTTTAATACGTACACGAAGTTTCGGGAAAAATGGTCCCCGTTCACCTTCCTTCATAGTATAGTGACAAGGTAGGAGACAGAAGCCAGCTTAAGGACTCCGATCGACCCAAAACAAGCACGATTTTTTTCGTGAAAATCGAATCCAGTCAGTAAATAAACACGCCAGGTTCGTGGAACAGGAATTTCTCTAAACCATGAATCCACTGAAGCATCTCCAGGTAGCAACGCGAAGCCACCAGGCTCCGTAGAACTTGTAAGTTGACCTGCTAAAATGGCGGCCCGAAAGCGTTGTCCTCGCGAAGTGTCCAATTCAAAATGGCACTGAACTCGGGACGCCTGGTGACGAGGGGAATATATGTCCCCCCGGAGGGAGGGGAGTCCCAGATTGCTCAGTGAGTTTTGTTTTTAGCAATTTGGGACTCCCCTCCCTCCAGAACTTATTATACTCGCTTGACGCACACATGGCGTGACGTGACGCACACATGGACGCAAGCGATCCGAGATCAAAACCTCACTCTCACTTCTTCCAAAATTGCCCTTGGAAGTCTTTTAAACAACGAAATAAATCGAAGTGTAGAACTTCCTTCATATTTGTGAACTAGCGACACTGATGCAATTATTGGATGTAGCTGCATCTGTCTGCTTTGTCAGCGCCATCTTGAATTACGTCATACGTGCATTGATACGTCATGTGCACAAATGACGATCACGCGCCTAAAGATTGTTAGTTGCTATTCGCCCTTGTCACACGGCGGCCATATTGTCCCAGGAGACCAAAAAAGCTTTGTTTTACCACGCCAAGCCTCACCCCCATGGTTTCCACTGCGAGGCTTGGCGTGGTAAAACAAAGCTCTTTCGGTCTCCCGGGACAATATGGCCGCCGTGTGATAAGGGCGAATAACATTATTTCTTTCCCTACCCTTCACGAACGCAAATCATTACTCCGAGATTACCACTAGTACTACAATGCACTTTATTTCAGTGTCAACTGTATTTAGCGCTGGGTTACTAATTGAACAGAAACCAAATCAAATCATATCGAATAAAATAAAACAAGTTTCTTTGGTTTGGAAAAATGACGTTTGAACGCGATGCTAACAAGGAGTTTAAGCACAGACAACGGCAACGTCGACGAAAACGCCACTTAAGTCCCCAGTTGTTCAAAAGATGGATAACGTTATCCACCGGATGAATCACTACGCATTGGATAGTGCAACTGCTTTCGCTATGACTTATACACTGGGTAGCGATTTATCCGGCGGATAGCTCTACCCATCGTTTGATTAAGTATTTATGAGTCAATGAGTCACGAGTCAATGAGTTAGTGCAGTTACCCTAACCCATAAAATGAAAGCTAAAATTTCAGAGATTGCTTAGGCCTAATCACTGAAACGAGGGCTTAGGCTTAATCAATAAATTATTGCTATATTGACTGTGAGTCTCACTGACTCATGACTCATTGACTCATAAAACAGGCATCCTCTACAAAACCATTGGTTCGGTGTTGTACGCCCATGTTGTCGTTAAAACCTGACCTTTGGTGATTTGTGGAGTACGTCAAAGAAATGTACTGAAACGCGTGCCGCACGACTATTTTTTCCTCCTTTGAACAATGATACTAGGGAACTCAAGCAACAACAACGGCAACGGTAACGTGAACGTCACAAATTTGCACATTTGGTGGGGAAAAACAATAGCTCTGCACGCCCGGCTGCACGTGCGTTTTTCACTTTTGTCCATTTCTTTGCCGACGTCTGCAAAACAACAACATGAAATAACCAAATTTGAGGTTTTATCAAGGACGTCAGCACTTGAAGATAAATTTTCATTTTCTCCCCTAAATTAAGCGCCGTTCCGACTAATCTCATTCTAGTTAATAGTTAATATCAAGTTAATATCGTTAATATCAAGTCTTTTGGAACAACGCAGGCATTCCAGTCACTAGTTATGTTATATAAGTGCTGGTATAGCCACGGAGCACCCTACATTAGCAAGCTTTTCAATCTTAAGAATGTTAAATATAATTTACGTGGGTTTAGCACAAGGTTGGAACTCCCCCCATTCAACTTGGAGTATATGCATCGATCTTTTACCGTTTTGGTCAGTAAACTGTGGAATGCGTTGTCTCCAATGGTTAGAGAATACACCTTGTCAAATTAAAAATATTGAAATAGTTACGAGGTGATTACAATAACGCGATTTTACTTTTTGAGATGACGTTCTCGATGACGTTGCCGCTGTCTTCTCCATTCCTGTTTTGTGACGTTGCCGTTGCCATAGCTGCCGTCGTTGCTACAACTCCCTAATCTCTCTAATTCAATCGATAGCGTTTTATGTCTTATGAATGTATCTTTCCCCATTTGGTAGATACGCAGGTTCGTTCACATGTTCTCGTCACAATTCATCACCGTCGTGGTGCCTCGGTCGGTCTCGCCAGCGCTTGCGATTTCGTCTTCCGTGTAATATCGTCGATAGAGCGTCCAAGTCATCTATTCTTTTCTTCAGCTCTGAAGCGTCGCGGATTTCTTCAGCTTCTGTCATGTAACGCTGACGCAACTCTCTAAAAACGAACGAGTTCTGCCCAAGAAAATGATCATCAATTTCGTCGTCCTCAAGATCAATTATTCTCGTTCGCAATTCTCGTCTCAAGTCGTCGGGGTCGTCCATTCGTTCAAACCGTCGACGTCGCATATCTCTTCGCACTTCATCGGGAATCCTCGAATCCATGTCGCGTTCCCACGGTTCAACCTCGGTATAATCATCTTCGGTCATTTCTTTGGTTCGGATTTTCCGAAGTTCTCGCCGCAGTCGATCAACATCGTCAATTTCTCGCAGTCTCATCTGAAGTTTGTGTCGCATTCGCTCATCCATTCTTCCTCCGACATGTTCGTTCTTTCTTTTCCGTCGCCTGTCAGATTGTTCTTCGGTCTGCTCCCTGATGAGACGTTGAATTTTCTCCGCGTCATCTTCTTCGGTTGGCTTTGTCTTTGCCTTTTTTTCCCGTGAGGATGTCTTTTCCTTGGCCTTCGACTTTTTCTCTTTGTTTGTCTGTTTGTTAGTTTTCTTTTCTTCAGTCTCGTCCTGTTTCTTGCCTTGTTCCATCTGTCCTGTATTCTTTCCGGCTTCATCCTCCTTTCCGGTTTCAGATTTTTTCAAGCATTCTGCAATGTTCAGAAAACTTCGATGAAGAATACTTAAAATTTTTTAGTCAACCATAGAGGTCCTTCTCTCCATTCATTTTTCTTCCTTCCTCTTCCCCCTATTTTCTCCTAACATATTTCCTTCCTCTCCTCTTTCTGAATCCCTCTTGGTCACCCTCCTTACTTCATCCAGGCCTTCCTTCTTCCTTCCTTCCTACTTGTCGCTCCTTTGCTTCTTCCTCCCTCCCGTCTTCCCTCCTCCTCAATAGGGTCTTTCCCTTTCCCTCTTCCTCCCACCAAATCTCCCTCCTTTACCCATTCATCCACCGATCCATCCACCCTCATCTCTCCTTCATAAAGCATCCTTCTATCCTCCCTACCTCTCTTCTGTTTAAAGCACTCCATCCACTCCTTCATATCGACAAGGTTTCTCTTTTCCTTAAACCGCTCCACGCTTGCACTCCTCTCTTCATCCTCTTATCCCTTCTTTCTCCCTACAAGGTTCCTCTTTACTTTCTTCCTCCATCCCTCCTTCCTGGTATGCTTCCAAGAAAGTGCCTCCCTCACTTCTTCCACTCTCCCTCTTCTCGCCCCCTATCCTTCCTTCCATCCGCCTTCCTTTGTTCCTTTCATTGCTTTCCCCTCTCTCTTGGACTCAGAACACCCACTAACACTTAAAAGCAAAGACAGTCATTTGTTCTAAACCAAAAATGCCGTGATCTCCTGTCTGAGACAGGGTGAGTGCTGTCATAAGTGTTAAGTGTTGCTTACCATCCTCCCCTGGGTTCAACACTCTTTCAATACATAACCACTCTGTGAGATCTTTATCTTGGTGATTCCAATACCACTCTATCAAATCGTCCTCATACGTTTCCACCATCAGCTCACACTGTACGAGAACAAGACTAATGTGAGTATTGTTTGAGTACAAACGGGGGATGAGATGGACAGGAAACATACTCGATTTCGGAGAGAGGGAAGGAGACCAAGAATGTCCTTCCACGTTTGGAATTGCAAATATAACATCATAGACGCAGAGCACAAGCGTCATGCAAAATGGTGGAAATACAAAATTTATAAAAGCAGCAGCAGACGAAATTGGGTTTTCTGAAGAGAAGTGGCCTTATAAGGCCAAAATCAATCTTAAGTATGAAACATAAATGTATGAATAAAATTTAACAAACTTCAAGGAATAAATGGAAGTTGTCAAGACATTGTCTATGTGTTATTACCTAATAATAACAATAATAATACAAATGAAAAAAATAAAACTTTATTAAACTTTATTAAACTTTATTGAAAATCAGTCACTGTCACATGCAAAAAAATGCTCAGTTCTAACTGGTTAAGAGATACACAGTTTCCTGGTAACACAATGCAGAAAATAGGTAATTCAGTGCAAAAAGAGGTAAAAACCAAGCATTCTGATTGGTCAATGATAAAAGAAAATCACGGATAACTACTATAATTTTGCGAGCCTTGGATGGTGCAATTTTCACGTGATTGCGTGCTATGCGTGTGCTGCTTGTCACCTCGAAATTTTCTAAGGAATGTGATCAATAAATAATCACACGATTTTGAGTGCAATTATAGTAATAATTATTGGAATAAGTAAGCGTGAGTAAATTTTTTCAAAGCTGAACAAAATTGCACGTGCCCTAATGTTTATTGGACTTCGTATGCATGTTTGGTTTTCAATGCATGTTACAAATTAAAATACCTAAAATAAGTTAATTTAAGAAAATTAAACTTTAATGAATACCTTAATGGTCATTAACCAGTCAAAAACTAAGACCCCTTCATTCACCCATTGACTACTGGAAGTGAGACTTAATGGATTTTACTCTGTCTAAA
>NC_090885.1:76512349-76532349 GCF_036669925.1 Montipora capricornis | reverse complement strand
TAGTCCAAAACATTTGAACAGGCATCCTCAAGAGCTTCATTTAATCGAACTTCTCTACAAAACACACAAAGAACCAGAAGGAATTGAACCTTTTTCCATAATTATTTCTTGCCCCTTAACTTAACAGAGGAGTGATGGTCTAATCGGATGGGACTGTCAGATATGTTTAGAAATTAAACACACATAATTATTATATTTTTGACCTCTGAAATTGCATTTCTAGCTTTCTGATTGGTTCACTCAATAGATCTCTGTGATCAGCTCATATATACTGTATGACCTAATATGGAAACCAATTGCGTCAAGTGTTGCAGCAAGCCGGAAACTGATTGGTCTTGATCCTGGATCTCCGGATCTCAAGGCAAGTGGCCTAACCACTGGGCTGCACTATCTCCACATGAGTTCATTTATTGGATGCATAAATGTTAACTTTTGATTTGCAACTTTCAATAACTTCCAGACTCTTAAGGACGGTGCCTACTAATTCAAAGGTATTTTTGCGTGCTTTACTGAATATGCAGGAAAAGCAGATCTTAACAAGTGTTATTGAAAATTTCAAAGATAATTAATCAACCATATTTGTAAAAAGCTTTGAAATACTAAGCAATGTATGGCGTTCTTTTCCAAAGTAAAGCTTAATTATCTCTGAAAAATGCGTGGTTACAGTACCCCCAATTTTACTAAGAGCACTTGCTAAGTTCTGCTTTCTCCACAAAGTTTTGAGCTGCCCAAAAATATCCCAGCCTTTGTTAATAAGCACCTGTAACCCATAGGAAATCCAAGTATCTCTAGATGCGCGGAATGTATGCGCAATAACAATAGTAGGCACCGTCCTTAAGCTCAAATACACTCAACGGTTTAATTTTTCACTGCCATTATTCACTGTAGCCAAGCATTGGGTTCAATAACATTTGGTTACATTCATGGTTGTACTACATTGGCTTATTTTGATCCACTTTCTCAGTTTCCGGTTGAACAGTCTGCAAACTGTCCCTTAATGGCCTTGTGCCTACAGCTGGCCGGCCTCCCAGTAAAGGAGAAATTTTGAATAATAATAATAATAATAATAATAATAATAATAATAATAATAATTAATAATAATAGTAATAGTAAATAATAATTAATAATAATAATAATAATTATTATTATTATTATTATGATGATGATGATGATGATGATGATGATGATTACTGTCACTTCAATCATGATTAGGGCAGTAAAAACTGACTCTGCATAATAATTTGCATGGATATATGTTTTTCAAAATAGAGGACAGGAGATGATGAATTTGCTTAGTTTTTCAAAAAGATTTCCATAACACACTGCACTGAACATAAAATAAATAGTTTTAGCAATAGGTGACTCACGATTTTCTGTAGTTAATTTCCTTCCGCTGTTCCTGAAATATCTGTCCAGTACGGAAGACTTCATTGGACTTGCCAGACCTTTCCAGCTCACCATACAGCTCTAGTACAAGGTGTTTGCAAACTGTGTAGAAATGAAAGCAAGCTTTTTCATGTACTTGAATATTTCTTATTTATTTATATTCCCAAGTAACTCTACGTTAAAACTCTCAGACAATTATGTTACAGCTGCTGAATACTTGATCTAGTATTGGCAAGTCTACAGTAATTTGCCTTGAACCCTAGAAACTGGCAAACTTAGCTTGCTTTAAAAGACATAATAGCTTTGTTAAGATTGACAAAGTGACTAATATAATACCAAATTAATATGTATGTATGCAAATCAAGCCTTAGAAAGTTTTCTTTTTTTAACATGGTGAATTTAAGTCGTAAAAGATTTTAATTTTGCGAAGGCAAAGCTTCAGAACCAGGCAGATGGGAATACTTGGTTTGCAACCAACACGTGGGGGCCCGGACTCATGACAATAGCTAAACGCACGAAAAAGCGGTCGTATAAAATAATAAGTATCTATTGTTTGTGTCTACAACATCCATTGGGAAGGTACACTGTAAAATAATTTGCCAACTAGCAATATTGAAAAGATAACAAGTGAGTATACAAACTTGTAAAATATTCAGTCTTCTCGCGAGTTCACTGATGTATATGGTGCCAGAGTAAAAATTAGATTGAGTAAAATGTTCAGTTCTTTAAAATTTGAAATTTTCTGCCTGGTTTTAATTGTCATAAATGAGATACAAAGAAATTACAAATCATACTGGGCTGACAAAACTTTCACTTGAATACAACCTTTGAAACTTAAAAATATATAGAGGCAACTTGGCTTTTTCATCTTCTATCGCTAAATTATCTTCAACATTTCGAAAAAGAAAAAAACATAGATAACAAGTTTTTGCTCGAAGAAAAAGTTTGGTACTACAGTAGATGGAAAGCGTTGTGGGAAGACAATAGAAACTAATATTAGGAGCTGACAAGTTGTGAAATCTGCCCTGTGTCTTTGACAGTACGTTGCAGGTCCAGCTCGTCCCAAAAAGACTGCGATAATCTTCAACTGAAGAGTTGTGACCTGACGATTTTTTTCCAGAGCATTCAACTTAAGCTAATTCAAACAGCTATGTCGCGTAACACTCTAAAAACAAGAACATTCATTTACAAATGAACATGTTACCATGACACTTGGTTGGTAGTTTTTCCTCTTCTTCGTCAACATTCCCAACAACCATGACAAACAGAAGAAGTAAAACAGAGACAAATGCGCCAAGCGCTTGCATTTCACTATTTTGCTGAACCGTAAAAGGACCATCTGAACCGGCTGGATAAACAGCTGCATAAGAACTTAGAGCAAATTAAAACTCAAAATGTGAGCTTTTGTAAACAGCAGCTCAGTGCGAAACTGGGAAGTTAGACATGATTGGTCTCCCGTATTTTAACTGCCCGAGGACATTTGTACTTATTCGTATAAAACACCTGAAATCATGTTCTACTCTCCTCTCCAGGTGATGTATAATTCGAAGGAGAACACAAAGGAAAAATTAACAATATTTTGTCCTGAACAAATTCATTTTCATCATACATGAAGCACTCTTTAGCCAATGACCACCGAAATTGCGGTCTCACAAAAAAATATGGTTTCCACTTTGCAGTGTTTGCAGTCATTTTGTCTTCGAAAGTTCGAAGTTTTTCGCCCTTTCGGAGGTAACAAAGAGACTTACAGTTATTTGACTCTCGCTATCAATTATTCCCTGTATTAGTATAAACAAGAGTTTAAACTATGGTTGTGTTTAAAATAATTTTAGGTTGTCCAGTTTTGATACAATGTAGAACGCATGCAAAAAAAGCTGGCGGTCACGGTAAGAACCAGGGCAAACCAAGGAAAGCCAAACGTTTGGGAATGAAAAGATACGAAGGTATAACTTAAGAAAACTGACACTTAGCTGAAACCTCAAAAGTTTGCCATAATTATTACCCGTCGTTTTCATCTAAGCGTGGACAGTACGTTAATTATAGAAAAAACATTGGTAATTTAATGCAAACGTGGCATGCCTGCTGGTAGCCAAACATCTGCAGTTTTGCAGCCATTAAGAAAACTTTCGCGCCAAATTTTGAAAGTATTCTTATTTGCTGGTATGTTTTCAATTACCAAATAGGTTGCAACTTCACACCAGGCATAGCCCGCATTCTTCTGTCCAAGGATTTGAGAAATGAGGTAGTCTAGATGGCAGCTTCATTTGTACGCTTCCAATATTAAAATATTTTGAAGATTTCATATTCATTGTTCAAATGAACACCCTTGAAACTTTCAATGTTTGACTACCAAAGATGTTATGTTTGCACCCAATTAGAGCATGTTTTTCTCTGTCGTGTCCATGCTTAGATGAAAACGATGGTTTCATTGATTCATTGTTTGAATATGTTGAGCAATACAGAATAGATGGTTTGCAACCAATTTCTAGAGATGCAGATAACAAGGATGTAAATTTTGTACATTTGCTGGTGGACGAACAGAAGGAGCTAATGACAGATCTTTTTTTTCGTCCACCAACATGGTGGCAATGATGTAATGGGAAAACCACCTATACCGGGTGACGTTCAAGGCCTGGAGGTACATGTTGGCTCGGCAGTGTATGAAAGAACAAGTCATATTAATATTGGAGTCTGTTATACTGGTGGCTTGTTTGGCTCGGCAGTGGATGGCAAATGAGCCAAACAAGCCGGCTCATCAGTAAAGTCTCTAGATGATGGTATGTTTGGAGGGAAAATTGATGTGTTTTATCGTCAGGTGCTCACTGTTTCCATGCAACCTCAAATTTGATTATTTGGCTCTGTTGTCCGAACAAGAAGGATGAGGTAAACAGAAAAAAATTGTAAAACACACTCGCGGGGCGTGCAGAGCCCCTTTTTAATTCATTAACCTATTGTTTTACCCGAAGAAGCTGGGATGCCCCATTTATGATCCAACCCAGGCTTATGGATGAGTAAGATTCTTACCTCTGATATTAATTTTTTTGTCACAACCCTTTAAAAAGCCTCTTCAATCCCACTCATATTGTATTGGTGCTTTTGAAAAAAGATTACTACCAGTTGTACATGTATTTTAATAGACCTCATTCCTGGGAAGAGAGGGAGAAGGCTGGTTCATATAATGAAATGTGAAATTCTCTCAGCGACACACTTGCAGATTTTTTTCCCTGGAATAGTAACCCTTTGACTACCAAAGCCTGCCTAAACCGGTCATACTTGGTATTTCACTCTGTCTAGTGCCAGAGTATTTTACTCTGTCCAACGCCAGACGATTTTACTCGTCAATGGGGAACCCCTGGGAGTCAATGGGTCAACCCATTCACACCTCAAATGCCCTAGCATGCTCCCCATTGACAAGTAAAATCGACTGGCGTTAGACAGAGTAAAATCTATTACAGTGCGACGCACCTTACCGTGGCCACCTAACAAAGATTTTTTTACAAATTATCTGCCAATAAGGTTGTGCGAATTTGATTGACAGTCACGCCTCCTTGCACCTTGCCCCTGTACCTCCTTGTGTTCGGGAGCATTTAGTGAAAAATGAAATTAAACCCTGTTGACTGTTCAACAGGTGAACATGTGATTCCTGGGACTGTTCTTTTTCGGCAGTGGAAGCACAAAGTAAAATTTCATCCAGGACAAAATGTAAGTTAATGCCTTGGTTTATTTTCAGGTGACAGTTCTTTTTTTTTTCCTCAAGTTCCCTCAAAAGCAGTTTATTTACTAGAGTATCTTTTTCCCTTTTTCGCTCCTCCATCATTTTTTAAAAATTGTTTAAATATAATAAAAATATCTCTTGCAATTATCAACTTCTTTCTTGGACAGGAAAACATCAAACACTTTATAAGCCAAACCTGCTTGACTTTAAGCCTTTTAAATAAAAATTCCAATAATGTAAATCACAGAACCTTCATTAGTTATTTTTATGAATAAATTTGTTTATATTTTGTTGTCGGTGTCTGAACTAAAGCCATGCTTAAGGCGAAATTTCCAGCTTGGCTAGGTGGAATGAATTAGTTAGCTGTTCCAAAGTCAATAATCCATTCTTGATATTTTGTTTCTAGATGCCCTACTTTTCATCTACTTTATTTAAGTTTTACCTTTGGCTGTTGATTTGGGCCAAACTCAGGTCTTTTTTTGTCTGCAGGTGGGCCTTGGAAGAGATTGGAGTTTATATGCGCTTGCTGAAGGATATGTGAAATACAAGAAGGGACTGCTAGAACCCTATGCTTGGGGCTATGGTCAACAAAAAAAGTTCTATGAAAAAAATTTTATTCATGTTGTGCAGAAACAACCCTACAAAGGTCCTAAACTTGTTCCTGTTCATGATGTGTACAGAATCGCCACAAGATAACATGCAGTGAAATTTTACAGGAATGTTTGAAATAGCATCTTGAAAAACTGTTAAATAAGTGTGCAAAATTGCCAAATCCTAATTGCCCCCGCAGGCGAAATCGAGGAGGAATTGAGAATTGTGACATCACAATAAATAGGAGTAGCAGTTAATCAAAAATCTCTATTTGGGGGTGCAGAGTATTATGAAAGAAGCATGTTGTTTGGTATTTTGTCAGCCGCATCATGTCATGTGTGTTTGCAGTTTTCATTCTGAGCAGCAGCTGATTTTAAGATAAGAAAGACAACTTTTCATCATGCTGTTTACATGTACTTTTTTGAGAAAGCACGATTATTTGGCCACGAAGCGTAAGGTTTATGTTTATTATATATGCAAAACACGAGTTTAAAAGTCTGAAAGCCCAAAACTCCTGTGCTTCTTATTAATTCAGCCACATACACATTGAGTCTTTGATGTCATTTTCTCCTCGATTCAGCTCTCTCAAGATTTTAAGTTAGTATGACGAACCATTAAACAAGAAAATTCCAGTTAAAATAAACAGGTCTCTTTTTGAAATCAAGGCTTAAACTTCAATCAGTTACTGTTTAGTTAACATAGTTTTGAAATCCAAAGAAAAATAAAAATTATTGTTTTTTTGGTCATAATAGTAGGGGACCACCTGTAGTGTCTACTATTACTAGTTACAGTATTAGGAATGTGGATTGGTAGAATTAAGGTCTGAAAAGCAAGCAAATTTGGGAATTTTGCCGTAAATTAAGCGGATTCAAGTATTTTGACAATTTCCTTGTGTGACAGACTCTACCTGCACTATTAGGGTCTTGATAATCTGCGAGCCAGTGAGCCATGTAAGTCTCACATTTAAGTTTACACACCCATTTAAAATAACGCTGAAAAACAGTATTTTTAAATAAAATTAGACTTAAAAGTCTAAGTACCTAACTATGTGGCTCGCACGTTGACTACCGTGGGTCACATGTTGACTCGCATGTGGACTTGCATGGCTTGCAAATTGTACAAACTTGACTATTAAATCAGCTCCTTTTTTATTTGCATGTACAGTGTAGATTTTACAATTAGTGACCAAGACAATAGTGTTAGCAAAGAAAGACAGTTCTATGTAGTGGTAATAATAATGCATTAACCCTTTTACGCCTGAACTGGCCAGACTTAGTATTTTGCTCTGTCTACAATTTTACTCGTCAATGGGGAACCCCCAGGAATCAATGGGTTAATCACTCACTGAACTAACTTTAACTATCAAACTCAGAAAACGCTTGGAAATACATTTCAGGAATTTTCACAGTGTTTTCAATCACAGTAAAATTCACGACACCATAGTTAATAGCCATGGCCTTTTGCATATTGGTTTGCTTTCTCCGTGCAATGTGATAGCATTCCTGAAATATTCCAAGGTGTTCCCTATTTTAGTAATGCAGTCACTTTCAGATAAATTATATCTCATTCTTTACGTACATGATGCCATCTATTGTAGTTCATGAGCCAACCAGACCTTCTTTTGGCTGCTGTTGAAACAATGACCTTACCTTTTTGATTTGTTGTTCACCCGATTTGATTATCAAAGGAAATTTGATGTCAATGGTTGTAAACAGTAAACCTTGCAGTAAAACGAAACAAAACAATCACATGTTCTGGTATTTAGACAGGTTATTTTAGAACATACAATGTATCATTCCTTTTTTCCCCCATATTAATCTTTGTTGTTAATAATCTTTAATAAAACATTGTATCTCTGGAGTGCAAGTTTAACTTTAAAATCCAATGAATTGAAATGATGACTTATGATAAGAGGGGACGGTGGAATACACATACTTGCAGTAAAACCCCTTGGTATGAAGTGAACTACCAATAAACTTAACATTGTGAAGGAGAACCTGCGAACCCAAACCGATACACACTCCTGTTCCATGGGAGATCGGGGCGAGGGGGGGGGGGGGGGGAGGGGGCGTGTGATTGGGTCAATTTTTGCTGGACATGTGATGCTGGCATCTCAGAACCCCTTCCCCTAAGTTTAGTTTAGTTTAGTCCCCACCTTAGTCACTTTTGGGTAAATGTTTACAATTTTAGCAATCCCAACTTAGTGACTTTCTGTTTATGCAATAATGCTTCATTGTAATTTCAAAAGGGAATGTAATGGGACTGGTAAAATTAATATTAAATAAACAGCGCTACAGTTGTTTATGTAACAACTTTTTTAATGAGTTGCCAGTATGGCAATCCCAGTCGGAAAATGGGTGGTACTTATCTGTTTTTTATTTGTATTTTTTTCCGTGTCGGTGTAAGTCTTGCCTAGGTGTCACTCCCCTGCTAAGTGATGTCTTTGTGCATAGGGTCTTCTGTGTGTCTTTTGTTAGGTTTGAGGGGGTTGGGGTAATCCATAGATTTCTCTGGTGCACACAGGAGAACATTTAATTAACTGCCAGTGGCGTCGAATGTCATTCTAACACAATGGCATTTTGGTGCATCTTTAAACAAAATATACCCATATGGAGCTCAAGAATGGAACGTCAATTGGATAACAAGACAGGCGGTAAAAAATAAATATCTGGAATCTTTTTGACAACAATCCTTCCCCCGTCGAGCTGAAATCAAAGTGAGCTGTATTTCTAATATTTTGCCAAGTGTGGTGTTATGTACAACACTGAAACCAGATAGAAAATTCTCTGGTAACTTGTGGGTGCAACAAAGACAGAGAAGGAATCGAACACCTTAAGTGGATCTGTGATCTCTGTTGTCTGGCTATTTGTATTATTTTATTTTGATCAGTCTTTTCAGTCTAAATAAAAATATTATTATTAGCCTACAAGGGCTGTGAGTCTAATTGTTTTAGTATCACCCAACTAGTCGGACAGAAAAGGCAATAATAAAGTTGGCAAGTGCAAATGAAACAAAGTGCTACGCTTTTCGCCACTCGAGGACTATTTCTAATAGTCCCCTCGTAGGGTAACCAATTAATATGCAGGATTTGCATTGGTCCACTAGTTAGGTGATACTAAATAAAGAATAGTAATAAGGCCCAGTTTTTTTTTTTGTATGCTACCGCTGATGTAAAATTGAATTAAGGAAATGATTTATGTGAACAGTGGACATATACATAATCTTTTATGTCTGTAAAGTTGCATCATAGTAATGGCAACACTGAGAAAAAAAAGTTGATAATAAATTCTACATTTCAGTTTCGACACGCGGAGAGTTAGTATTCTAGTATTCTCTTCTCTGCGTCCCCTCAACGACAGAGGAGGCAGAGAAGAGGCGCCCTGGGAACGGGGTTGGTGGTTGCCTCGCTGCTATTCATAGACCAGGTCACTAAGCACAACACACCACCTGCGAGGGAAAAAATCTAAAGCACTGACCCTGTCGGACTGCAATTATGGTGGACATAGGAGGTCTTTTTGAGTCTTCTCGTCTCCTCGACTGGGAGTTAGATTCTATCAAAACTGACCGAAACGAAACAGTTGGGAGGTCGCTAATCAACTACCGTCATCTGAAAACTGAAATACAGAGTCAGTGTTTCTCGCTTAGCGCACAACAAGAAAGACTTGACGAGGAAGCCACCACCGAACCTTTGAAAGTATGGGTGATGAGGTCTTGGGGCGCCCTCGAGACAGTGGATGGCAAAAGAGAGGATGCGGAAGAATACTCACTCAAAAAGCGGGAACTTGATAAGAAAATCGTGATGCTGAAGATTCAAGTACTTTGTTTGAAACGAGTGCATGTCAGTTCTTGTATTCGACAGCTTCAGGTAAATCTCGTGATCTTTACCTTAGTATTTAGGCTGAAATTAATGTCTTGTTAAAGTTTTAAAACGAATCCATACGCATTCACTTTGCTGCGATTTTTACATCGGTAAATGAAAGTTAATTTCATATCAAGGTGCAACTATTTCAATTTCGGACAAATAAAAGGGAGCAATACTGGTGCCAATCTACCCGTTAACATGGCCCCTGACTTCCGTTTCCTCAGGGAATTTGAGTGTTTTTGTTATTTTTGCGGTCATTTTCCGGGAACACGGGAAGAGAGACAATTCCCAACCTCTGCGACACCTCCTTGACTTAAAACACCATTTTCTATTGATTTTTGTGCTGTAGCTTTTATTTGACATTGAATTTAAAGGCAATGTTAATGGTGAAAGAAAAGACAAGGAATGGGTTACGAATTGAATGGCATGTATTGTCTCATTCTTCAAGCCATGCCGCTACACATCAGCGGCCATTGGTATTCTGCAGTTACTCCTAACTCAAATAGTTTTTTCTGACTTGTCCGAGGGACACCTTTTCCAGAAAAATGAACCCTCTACTGCAGAGTGTTCATTGCCATGGTGTACGATGCAAAGGGATGATTTGCCTCTTCCTATCTGACTTTTGCAAATGAGTCCCTTTTTCCTGGAGCCTTAAAATATTTAATGCTGAACTTTTGCTTTTTTTTTTGGGGGGGGGGGGAGGGGGGGGGGGCTAGGGGGCTACCCAGTGGTACAGTCACACAGTCACACTGTACCATGCATTGACTGTGGTAGCTTTTTCTTGGTTTTCAGGAGTTGGCCAAAGAAGGTGGTAAGATTCCTACCCCTACAGCTTTGCAATACAGCAAGTTTGAGGAATGGTCAGTGGCCAATCAACAGATCTACGAGTTGCAGTCCCAAATACTTGAAATGGAAGCGGCCAAAGTCAGGTGATTACCCCATTAAATGTTTGTAATCAAAGGAATGTAGTGATCAAATCCTAGCTTCAACATCCCTCCCCTGACTGGCGCTGATTTTCATAATGAAGACTATTATTGGTCTACAATAAATTAGGGTTGCTTTGCTTTCTATTAAGGACAGGAACATCAACTCTGGGCAACCTCGTTCCCAGGGTCTCTCTTCTCTGCCTCCATTGTCGTTGAGAGAAGACCCTGGTTCACGCTGGTCACGTGGCACTCGTCGACAAACATTTTTCCACTAGGGTAGTGGTTTCGTTATATTTTGATCCCGCAACCGCACCTGGGCGAAAAAATATTCGTTTAACAAGGCATTTCTAAAATAAAAAGGTCAAAAGAGCTGATGTTATATTCCCACAGGAGATGAATTCCCACAAAAGCGGTCAAACTAAAAGCAAGAGCTTTTGTGATCGACAAGACGACTTCAATGTCGAGCGGCGATTGACGTTCGCTTTAAAAAAAATTAATTTCGTTAGTAGCCAAAGTTGCTTCTTCAGAACAAACACTAACATAAAAGAATACACCAAACACTACGTTTGCTTGATAAAAATGTCTCTTTTATTTTACTGCGACTAAAAATATACACGCTATTAAAGCGCGGTGCAGTGGTAACGACATCGACAATTTACACGAAGTTGTTGAAATATAAATATAATAAGTCAAACTGTCAACTCGCTGTACAAGATTGCGACCTTAGCAATCACGTTGTTTAACTTTTGAAAGAAAAACGAAAATCAAAGAACAAAATGAAATACCTCCACATGCTAATACAGTTTGATTTGATGGATTTGAGGTCGATATGTGACTCGAGAACTTAAATAACAACACACCGGCTGATCGCTGAACATGTTTGTTTTCCATGGATAACCGTTTCGCTTGTTTTCTGGCACGACAAAATCTTCTTTCCTTTAAAATTGTCGCAAACTATTAGCATTCTTCGTTGATCCGGACCTTCACACGGATGAAAACTTGAATAACGTGAGGATATTTTCTGTGGCGTCTGATCGATTTGACCACAACTTTTTTCTTTCACATCGGGTTCCATATGTGTAGTACATAAAATACTGCTGTCAAACGTTTTGTCAATGGTTATCTGGCCACAAAATCAATTGCGTGCTGATTCCCTTCTTTGCAATGTCAACAAAGCCTACATTGCCACCCATCCCCTAACACACATTTCGCCAACCTCCCAGATTCTGGGAGACACGTGACCAGCGTGAACCAGGGTCTTCTCTCAACGACAATGGAGGCAGAGAAGAGAGACCCTGGGAACGAGGTTGAACTCTGGGCTGGACTTCAATATGAAATGTCAGATAATTCGTTTGAACAGAAAATAACGAAGTGATGTTGAAGGTGGAATGATCAACTTGGTACATGTAGGTAGAACACAGCAGCGCAATATGATACAGTTTAGGGTTTTGAGTCCATTCAAGCCCAGGTATTTTTCTCAGGCTTCTTTACTGTAACTGCTCAAGTTTTGCTCTTATTAAAGTTCTGCATTGATCATTGTTATTTTTAGACCACATATCTTTTTATGATAAATAATTACCGGTATCTTTGGTACACGTGTATTTTAAATTATCATAATTTTATAATGATATTATAATGCATTTTTGCCTATCATTTATGCTCCAATATGTACACGTAGATTGCACAAAGAATTTTTTACACGAGAAGGCAAGGAGTCGTCTGAGTCCTCAATAACAACAAGGCAGTCGTTTACTTCACATTTGGAGCTAAAACTTGGAGCAAGAGATCCTGATGCTATGGTGGGTGAGCTGAACCTGGAAGAGGTTGTTGTGCCAAAAAGCACACTGGCGATTTCAAGTATTTTAGACCAGATTTTAGACACAAGCTTTCTAAACAATTCTTTTGAAAGTAGCAAGTTGAAAGCTTACATCCGTGAGTGCTGGGATGTGGAGAATATTGATGACGAGTTCCCCACAGGAGTACACTCAGATAGATATCAGGAATTTGTGGGTGGAATGGCTCAGTATATTGTGGATAAGCAACTATTTGTTCAGAGGGAAAGCCTGACATATGATATGGTCTATGTAAGTCACATTTGTAAATTATTACTTTTTTGCTTTATAGCCATTTTTATGATACTTTTGAGTTTTATGTAGGTTAATGTGTTCCTCAAATTTAAACCAACTGTGTATCTGCTTCGCTTTAAATTCAGTAAGTTTTTTCTTATTTATTTTCAAGCTGTTTAATGTTATTTTTGTACATTAATTAACCCATTGACCCCTCAAGCTCTGGCATTTGACAGAGTAAAATCTGTTAAGTCTCACTTCCAGGATTCACTTTTAAACTTGATCACGTCTGTTGAAACAAGATGACAAAAGTCATACACATGGGATGTTTTCTTTTCTCTGCAAACAATAATTCAATTAATTGCATTAGGTAAAATTAGAAATTACAAATTGTTTCACTGTAACTTACCATAAAAATTACGGTAATCTGAATTTTCTCTTGTGAAAATTGATTTGTTCATCACCTTTACTGACCTGGTATGGTAGTGTAAATGTTGAGGAATCGTCCTCAATTTATGTAATGGTGAAGATTGAATTCATGGATTTCCCGGCAGATAGTTTATTTTGATGTTCCTTATTGATTTTTTTATTGCCCACTGTTATTAACAAGACTCTTTTAATCACTAATGTCAGGGCAAACTGGAGCAGTACTTGATGCCAGCCATCTACAGTCTGATCCAAGATCACATTCGCAAACCTGAAGAAGACAACAGAATATCTCAGGTCTACTCAAACCTTGCGCATGTTACCCAGACACAGTTCGGCGTCAGTCCCGAGTATCAGGATGACGACATAGCACCATACTATGCTGCAGTAGCATGTATGAAGAGTATCACCTTGTCAATCTTGCCTTCAAGGAAGATTCATGCTATTGTGAGTGCTGCACAGTGTGTGTTTAGGAAGCTCAATGAACTCTCCCTATGGAACCGTTCTAGGCCACCAGGAGCAGGTACGTTGTTGACCAATGAAGTGGGATATCACCTTGCTATGGGTTGTTAACATGGAGAGAGGATGATTCTTGCACCATAAGTAATATCCTAGGAAGTGGAAAAACAATCCTTTGTTTGGCTTTCATGCATAAATTTGGGCTCTCTGCCTGCAGCTTTTTCTTTTGTACAAAATGTTCGGATTGATGATTATGAGGGAAAGACATTTCAGCCTTGGGTGGATTAAACATGCTGAATTTCCTGTGGTTGGTTCACTGTTCAAAACATGATCATGATCCTTGTTGCTTTGGCAGATCATGACTCGACACCACTGTGTCCTGTGAATTCAGTTATGTACAGCACATTGCATTGCCTTCATTACTGCAGCAGCATTAATCATGTCTTTTTGGTGGGACTCCACTGTTCAGTCACTGAGTAACCATGGAGCCTGTTCGACGCAGACAGACAGACTGGTGTTAATGTGATTCATTCCCAAGATTCTTCCTGCTGTAGTTCTGGGACCCAGTTTTGACAATGCAGTGGTTCCCTCAATCGTCTGGCATTAGACAAAGTAAAATCTAAGTGCCACTTGTGAGAGGGAAAGAGCATCCCTTCTCGTGACATATTACTTTTATTTCTACATTTGGTGTTTTGGTGTCTCCAATTAGTAGACTACCTGTAGCTAGCTATAGCTGGCTAGAAGATATGACATATACAACGTGTAAATAAAGTTGTTCATTTTTTTCATTCATTACACAGCTATAAAAGGATGTTCCTGATTAAGGAAAAAAAGTTTCCTTTCCTTTTTTTGCCAGATGAATTCATGGATGTTTGGGTTTACGTAGTTCTTAAATCCAGAATACCAAACCTGGCGTCAACAGTGGCATTTTTACGGCGTTACTCCAACCCCAACTTGTCATTCTCTGAGGCAGGATATTACTTAGCAAGTGTTGAATTTGCATGCCAGTTTCTTCGCCAGCTTAATGAACAAGACTACAGAAACAAGTCACCATTGTTGACCCAGAACATTGTTGTTTGCGAGCTGAGCAGGTTTGGCAAGATGGCTGCAGAAGAGCAAGCAATATTTGAAATGGTTTTGCAAGACGAATGGCTTCATGGATATGAGCTTTTTGCCGTAAAGGAGTGGCACTTGGACCCAACAAGGTCAGATTGTTTATTTAATTTACACTGCATTTATAAGTTCTCATTGTAGGGGTCTTTTTGGCTATTGTAGTTCTGCATTTCCTGCAGTAGTGGCCTGTCTACTATAGGATACTACCATACAGAGGGCAGGGTTTTTGTTTGAGGCCTACAGGTCAAGTCTAGAAGTCCTTGCTCCACTGATTAACAAGTTAAGCCAAAAGTTTTCCCTAGACCTGCAACAACATTTTTTAGAGTGATTAGGGCAGGGAGACATTTTTGGTGTTTTTTGTTTTCTCTATAGCACAGTGACATGTACACTGACCTGTAACTGGTGACTTGTGTTTTAGTGCAGTGACTGCAGTCTTTCAAGTATCTACTTGATATTAGGGAGCTTAAGCACGTTTTTGCGCCACGGTTGGCAACCGGAAGTAAGTTTTCACACAATCACACTTTGCTGAGTATCTCTTCTCCATTGGAGCGCAGGTACCCCAAGCTAATGTTATGGGAATTTGCGACTCGGGTTTCGGAATCGAAAATAACAAACACGAGTTGAACAAAAATGCCTTACCTTGTCTTCTTATCAGTGTTTTTGTGGCGTACTTTGGCCATTTCAGCGCGATTCCAGTGGGTTGTACATGTAGGTTCGCTTTATTTAAAACGCGCTGAAATGGCCAAAACACTGATAAGGCATCACAAAGACAAGGTAAGGCATTTTTATTCGATTCGTGTACTTTATTTTTTTGTTTGTTTGTTTGTTTGGTTTTGGTTGTTAGTTTTAACTGATCGTGACGCACTAATAACAATGTCAGCTTGGGGTACCTGTGATTAGAGATGATTAGTTCGAAAATCTGCTTTCATTGCATGAGAAATGCCGGTTTCCATGCGAGGATCAACGTCGCGTGCTTATCTTACTGCAGACGTTAACGAGTGGCGGCTTAGCTCACCCCCCCCCCCCCCCCCCCCCATCCCCTACGTATCCGGCAAATCGGGCATGCGAATCCGCAACTTTTTCGCAGTAATCCGCTCTCCGGAGTCGTAAGTTTAAATACGCTAAGTCGAATGTCGAATGCGGATATTTTCAAATCCGAGATCGGAGATCCAGTCTTCACCGCGTAAACATTCAACATGGCCGCTGAACGAAATGCTATCGCTTCTCTTGTTTCCAGCTCGCACGCCTTATGGCGCATATGCTCTGATTACACAACATGATCTCTTCTCCAAATTAACGATTATAGTTAAATTGATACTAAAATCAAAAAATCAAATCTTTTTTTCCTTTGGATTTCAAAACTATGCTGACTAAACACTACAAGTGATCCAAGTTTTAAGCCTTAATTACAAAAACACTTGCTTTTAACTGGAATTTTCCAATAAATGGTCCGCCATGACTAACTTTGAAATCTTCAGAGAGCTGGATCTGGGAGAAAATGACGTCATACTCGTTAGGTTAAAGGGGCTATGTCACGCAAAATGATGTAATTTCATGACACCCAAAATGCCGAAAAAGTAGAATGAAACATTGCGATAATCACTTAAAACTGTTGAAGAACATAAAAGAAATGTAACAAAAGGAAAGAGATCATGGATGGACACAAATGGACAAGATTGAAACGGATTGCATTTGGGTAATCTTGAAAAACGGCGGGCCGACGTTTTTCAAGGTTATGGCAAATCGCCTAGATAAAGATCATTTTTGCTCAGCATTATCTTGTTTGTAATGTAATCATAATTTTTTCGGTAATAAAAAGGGTTTCCACATTACCAATTAGCCAATATCAAAAATACCATAGTACTCTTTGTTTGTTCCCCCAATATTTTGCATAAGCATTGTTATTATTTTCTCTTGGAACTTATAATGGTCCGAAGAGAAACTGGAAACAATGCGTATGCAAATTTTGGCTAATTTTGAGCTTTAAACACGTAATCAACTAAAGATTTCCCCTAAACACCCTAAGATAATATGACATAGCCCCTTTAAGAATGCAATGCATTTGTACGCGAAGGAATTAATATGCAGCTCGAGAGTTTCGGGCTTTCAGATTTTTAAAGTCTTGTTTTCCATACATAATAAGCCACTAAGGTGAATGACGTCACTTTTCCATGAAGTCCAGTCGGTCAGTTTTGTCAGAAACAACACACAAACAGCGGTGACAAAGGGTATTTACGACACGGTCAGTTTTGAACGCGAGCAATGTCGGACCGTGAGACACTTATACTCAAAGTAAACAGCCTTTAGATAAAAATCAAAGCTCTAAAATTTTTGCCAGGGAGGTGTTAAGCAAACACACTTTGAAAATCTGAAGGAAAAAAGGAAGTGGTTTTTGATCATAGTGCTTCTTTAATTCCTAATTTGCTTTGAATTTACTATTATCGTTAATTTATACACTATGCCCCATGACTTGTTGTAGCAGAGAAAAAAAGGAAAGATTGTAAGATGTACTAAGATTGTATATAGAGTTCCCTGTTGGGACTGCAATGATTTTTATATCGGAAAAACTAAAAGACGATTGGATGACAGAAAAACTGAGCATTTTAGCGCATTAATTAATGCGGATCATGTTACAGTACCGCTCTAAACTATTAGTGCATTTGCATGCGGTAATACCTCGTCTTTGCCGATAGTGTTTACCGCGAAATCACCTAGGTTGCACGGAAACCGCAACCGAGGCAAAGACGAAAGCAACTGAATGCTGCGGCCGCCTTAATTGCGATAATGTGCCGAAAGAAAACAATGGTACTTTGCAAAGCATTGTTTAATGTTATCACACCTAGCTCCCCAAGGTAGAGAATGAATATCCAAACTGTTTGTCACAGCACCGACGCAACACAACGCACTGTTTAATATGTGTATCGCATTTGTGCCGGGACAACGGATAACAGAGAATGCTGATAACCGTGCATCATGCCTAATTCTTACATCTTTATGTTTAACTAGATGCTTCTGTGAAGCATACACTGGCTTGCCTGTGTTACGTGCTACAGAAAATCAGAAGGCACTGAATTGTGTGGTATTGAAATACAGCATTCCAGTCTCTGAAGAATAACAAATAAAAGAGAAGCGAGAAACATTGGCTTCTGGGCTGACATGTTGATAATTTTCAAGTTCCCTCACAACTTCTTTTCACCACAAGTGTGCCCTATGAGAATCCGAAAACTTTGTAATACTAAACTTCACTGAAGTCAAGCCCTGTTTCGCGGGGTTAGTGTTGGGATGGGAGACCAAAACAATAAACCCCTCATGAAAAACAGAAAAATCTGAACGAAAATACTATTAACGCTCACAAATGCAAACTCAGCAAGGTACAGATTCTGTTAGCGTGCTTTATGCAAAACAAATATTGATGAAAAAGCAAATAAATATTGATACACAGTTTTCAGAAAGAGCAGAAGGAAGTTTCTCGGACGGTCGATCGAGAATAAAATATTTACGACATGAAGACAACATTAATTTTGAACCTTGAATATAGATCGTTTTCACTGTCACGCAATAAAAAAAATAAATCAAAAACTATCCAGTGCAAAACGCTAAGAAATTGTTATCTTATAGAAGATAAAGAAATAAGACACTTGTCCAAGTTTTAGGCCTCTGCGTTTCCCCAAACTTCAGATATTCGTCGAAATGTTTCGCAGGCCAGAAAATAGTGTAAACATCTGGAACTGACTTTGGCTATCTAGGCGACTGATTATCACTACTGAAAAAACAAGCATTTACATAAGCACTTTTCCTAATGCTCTAACTTCTAAAAGGGCTCAAAATCATGAGATAAGTATATATTTTTCAACAAACTTGATCGTAGCTTTGTGTCACGCACCTACATAATCCGGAAATTCAAAATGCTCTGGTTTCCAAACGAAGCACGCTATTGAGCTGTGAAATTGTCAACAGATATAGATATGCCGCCTCTTATGCCTGATGAGGATAAAAACTTTGGTGGATCTTTAGTTTTAGATTTTGGAAGGTGATGACGTCACGTGAAAACGATCTATAGAATATAAAAAGTTACGATCAGCGACAAACATTTTGGGAGATTTTTGCTACGTTCAAGTAAATTGCAAAATCGAAAGTGACATGGCCGGAATTCAGCGGGCGCCGTGATTAAGTTACCGCGGCATGTTTACTCGCCAAACAGTGAAGTATCTGTGTCAAATGATGGCAAGATACCGGGTTTTTGTAAGTTTCTTTTTCTGTCAAGTGTTATAAAGTTTGACAATGAAATGAGCGAAGTCAAAACAAAGATCACAATCGCCCAACTCTTGTTTATGCAAAGTCAAAATTTACTCTCCAAGACACGTACAATGTTATTTATCACCAGGTAATTCCATCATTTTGGAAATAGCAGCTACTTTATTATTCATCTGCGTCACAAGTTTTCACTGATTTTGGGGCTCATTTTGTTGAAACTCAAGCACGCTTCCAACAGGCCTGTGAACCCTTCCTGCTTACAGAGCAATACTAAAAAACTTCTCCCATATCACATTTCGAAGCTCGAAAATTAAATACACAACATGATATTATAATTCACAAAGGCAGAAAATACCACAGAATCCTTTTCCAGCGAAAATTTTATTGAAACAAACAACATATTTGCTCTTACAGGCGAAGAAACTCAATTGTGTCAAATTACCATGTACTTCAGGTAAATACTGCTCACTTTGATTTCGTCTCGACGGGCGATAGATTGTTGTGGAAGTCCAGTACTCGTCGCTTTTGAGATTCATGCCTAGTTTATCCAACTGACTTTCCATTATTGAGCTCCATAAGGGTATATTTTGTTTAAGGATCCACTAAAACGCCATTCGCGTTGCATGACTTTTGACGCCATTGCACGCTAAGTTAATGATTCTACTGTGTCCACCTGAGAAATCTACGCAGTTCCACTACCCTCTCGATCCTAAGAAAATACGCGCAGAAGGCTCTATACACAAAGACACCACTTACCAGGGGAGTGACAGGCAAGACTTTTACCGACACGGAAAAAAAAAAAAAAAAAAAAAAAAAAAGAAAAAAAAAAAGAAAAAAAAGAAAACAAACAAACTAACCCCAGACCTCGACTGGGTTTGCCTTATAAGGCAACCCAGTAATAACTTGTAAGTTTTCCGCTATCATGATGAACAGTTCTTCGAAAGGGGTAAAAGGACATTTCTTTTTAAAAAACTGTGTGGATTATGCGTAACTTAAGTCGCCGTCAGTGCAACTGGTCCGACAGGAAATATGTATATTTAGAATAAAAAGCGCTTCAAATTTTGCGTCCGGTCCAAATAGAAATGTTTACGGGATAGTTGTTGAAAAGCTCTAACTTTGAACTAAACCTTACTACAACATGTAATGACTTAAAGATTACACCAACGAAGAACCCTAACTGTATTCCCGAAGTTTCTTAAGCA
>NC_090885.1:76487349-76502349 GCF_036669925.1 Montipora capricornis | reverse complement strand
CATTCCGGTCCACGCTAATCAGCTTGATTCTGGCGTCCTTCTGGTTTATTCTGCTTTATTCTGTTGTCATTCCGCCTCGTTCCGGTATATTCCGGTACCATTCTTGTTTATTCCGTCTCATTCCGGTGTCATTCTGTTTTATTCCAGAGTCATTCCGCCTTGTTCCGGCATATTCCGGTTTATTCCGCTTTATTTGTGTCATTCCACCTCATTCCGGTGTCATTCCGGCTCGTTTCGGTATATTCCGGTACCATTCTTGTTCATTCCGTTTCATTCCGGTGTCATTCCGGTGTCATTCCGCCTCATTCCGGCATATTCCGGTTTATTCCGGTATATTCCGTTCCGTTCCGTTCCGTTCCTGTGTTTAGTAACGCCCGGTTCTCCGAATGAACAACATCAACAAATTTGCTGAAAGTTTGGGAATGCCTTTAGTCAATGTGAATATCTACAGAATGCAATTTGGATATAATCAACGCAGTTAACGCACATGTATGAAAATTGTTTCGCTTTATAAGACCAGAAAAGTTTTATAAATCGCAAATGATTGTTTCAGAGTAACATTTTATTCAAACATGGGCGAAATAGTAAAGGAAAAATAACCTCTGGATTGAAATGGGTTCGTTCCTTCAATGTTTACATCTGCAGTTACCCCCATTGACGGTCAAAAATATCATAAATTTACGGAAATCACAACACAGTTATTTTGGTGAATGTCATGAACATTGCGATCGGTCAATTAAACTACCACCGTAATCATGTGTAATCTGAAGTCTGTCGACATTCCCGTGAAGGCTTGTTAAGCGGACACAGTCGGGGAGAAGTGAGAAAACATCATGTTTTAAATTACTCGAGTTGCGTGTTTTTGTTTGTATTTTTTTTATCTGATGATAACTGCACCAGGTCTGCTAGCTTTTCTTCAAGCGAGTTTTTCTTGTTTTTTAATCCCCTCTATTCTATTATTTCGATTGGCTACTTACCGTAAATGCACTTTCACTAACTGCGAATTTTCTTCGCTAATCTATTATGGTGATTGACTACTTCGCCTTTAACGACATTTCATTAACTGGCGATATATTCCCTCTACCCTATTATTACTAGTTTGGCTACTTCGCCGTTACTGAAATTTCAATAACTGCGACATATTTTCCCTCTGTATTTTGTTATTGAGTTACTACTTCGCCGTTAATGACATTTGAATAACTGCGAAAAATTCTCTCTGTATTTTGTATTGAGTGCCTTTGTTGCGAAATTTTATTGTTATCTATAGAGTAGAATAACTGCAAATTTCTCATTTGTCAAAGTACCGTTTTTAATCTGATACGAAGTGGGCCTTTTTTGTTTTAACAATGAATTGGCAGCTTTAAAATAGAAACAAGAATCCGGATTTGGATTGTCCCAACGAAACGCACCTAAATTTCCGAGAAAATCCACTGCACCGTGACTTGGCTGGAATTTAATTAAACTGATTGTCTCGCACTGCACGCTTTCAGTCGGCAAATAATTATATTTCGGTTGCTTATGTAATAAGCAGAAAAAGTCATGACGTTATTTACAGATGCAACTAAAATGCGGCGCAAAACGTTGTCACTCTACGATAATTTTGCCTCATAAAGTTATAATTTTATCTCAAGAGCATCTGCTACACACTTTTTGGTATAAAAGCTCAATTTATCATCAGAAAAGAGGAACCAACGTGGCTTGCCCGTCGGGCAAGCTACGATAAGAAAGTGCTAGCCCGACAAGTCATTCCACTAGCCCCGGGCTATCGGACAGCACTTTCGTCGCGCCCTGAGCCTTCGTCATTCACTCTCTTTATCTCTGCCATCATTTCTTCGGTGCTCATGCAGATACTATCTTCTCTCTCTTCTATTCTCTTGAGGATCATTGACATCAGATGCGACATTCTCTGGTTGAAAGATGACTCAGCTCCGCACACCGGCCTAGAGGGTGGACCAGTTTCAGGGTCATTACACTTCTTATGATCTTTCCTGAGAGTATACAATGGCGGGAGAGGATCGTTACAGCTGACCATATTATTCCTGATCCGGTCCTCATTTCCATTGTCTTTCCCAGCTTGCAGTATTCGTGTCCACATTACAGAATGGGCATTCATCTCTTGTTCTAACTTTTTATACTGGCCTGCCGTTATGATGGTATCGTTCTGGATATGCTCCTCGCATGACCTCATGAGGTCATGCGAGGAGCATATCCAGAACGATACCATCATAACGGCAGGCCAGTATAAAAAGTTAGAACAAGAGATGAATGCCCATTCTGTTTCTGTTACAAAAGGAGGCTATGACTCTGTCATATTCATCCCTGTCACACCCAACTCTGAACTAAAGAACAGGATGCAGAACGAAGTGAAAAGATAAGGTTTCAAGATTAAGATAGTCGAACAAGCAGGCACGTCACTAAAGAGACTGCTACAAAGAAAGTTCCGACCCCCTAAGACATACGTCGTGTGACAGAGAAGATTGCTTGGTGTGCACGGGAGTGGATGGGAAGAACTCCTGTGACACGAATAATGTCACATACGAGATAGTGTGAAAAATGTGGAGATATATATGTAGGAGAAACCGCCAGAAATGCATATACTCGTGGAAAAGAACATCTAAAACTCCTGGAGGGGAGAAAAGAAGGATCGGTGCTGTGGAGACACTGCAGAGAGAAACACGAAGAAGAAAGACAAGTATTTAATATGAAAGTTACGGGATCATACAGAAATGACTCGATGACAAGGCAGATCGCAGAAGCCGTGAGAATGAAAAATGTTCCACCTGAACGGCTAATGAATAATAAAACGGAATGGAATTACTTTAAAATCCCAAGGGTCGTAGTAGACAAAGACTGACCCCACCTTTTTAGCTGTTGGGTTTTAGAATAATCTTTTAACAAAGGCATTGAAGAGGCTCGACATAGAGCGAAATTAATCTGCCAAAACTTTTTTAATACTTCTTCTTTTTACCGAAGTTTTAAAGAACATTTTAAAAGAAATTTTAGAAGATCTTCACAGGAGCCAAGAGTTTGGAGTGTCGAAGAGATAAACACAAGGTTAAAACATGGTTTCGTTGACAAAATCCTTCCTGACATCAGCGCATAAAATTGGTAGAAAGAGAATATTATTTGCAGCAAAACATTATTTGCAGGTCACGTGGTGGACTCCCGGCCAATGAGAAGGAAGGAAAAAATACATCGAATGATAATTGTTAATTATTATTCAACACATTCTCACAATGTCCAAATATGGTCATAATATTGTGATCGTTGCAGGAACATATCATATATCTTTATTTACCCTCGGATTTTAGAGTAGCTTTATGTGGCTAGTATCTCCGCGCATTTACCCTCCCATGCAACCATTATGGTACAACACAAAAGACAGACCCTAACACCGGGAACTCCATGCCCTTCTCTTTGCGAATAGCGTGTGTGGGTTACTTTGTCCCAAAAGGTTATGCACATTGACGGGTGGCGAGAGGGGACCTACGATTATCTGAGAAGACTACAGAAGAGTCTAGCCATTTGCAGATGTCGTTACAAAGGCAGCACTTTCCTCAGTTATTTTAAGACCCAGAGTGTTGGTCCGGCCGGAGTCTTTCTCGCGACCTCCCGCATGGCAGCCGGTGCTCAACCAACTGTGCGAGGTTGAAGTCATCTTTTTGTGCTTTAGTCTCAGTCACTGTTTTATTACTATACAACTATTCACGTCAGTGTCGGTGGCTAGCGATGGGTGTTTACCACTAACCACCTCCACTTCGGTGAATAGTTGTTGATTATCCTCTAAATAATCCGCATAAACCCATCTCCTGGATTTCCTACGAAAACTGCAGCAGTGAGTGAACCTGAAGCGAACGAGGCCACTCTCTAATATTTTTCTTCGGAACGCATGGAATTGCGGTTATGCACGAATAGACCAATTAAGATGCACTGTATCATCTTGCCACATTGAAGATCTCAGCGTTTTTCATTTCGCTCGTCGCAACCTCAAACTGAAGAAAGTTTCACTGTCACGCAACAAAAGAAATAAATTCGAAAAATCGTTCAATGAAAAAGGACAAGAACTTGGAATTTTGAAGAAAACAACTCTTTTAACCACCTCTCATATTCTCAGGTCTGTGCGGTACAGCGTATCTTACTTATTTGTCGAAGCGTTTCACGCAACTTTAGGAGACGCCACGTGGTCCACCAATATGGCGGCCAAAAATCAACGGAAGACATCTGGAGTTCACTTTGCGATGAAAGCTCTTACTTTCCGCTCCTGAGATAGAGTACATGTGCATGAACACATATCCTAATGTACTTGAAATGCTCAAACTGCTGAGATTCATAGGGATAGCCTTTTTTAAAAACCAACTAGCTTTGTATCGTGATGTCACGCAATCGAACGCAAGGTGACAATTCGGAATTCATACGAATGCTGTATTTTCGAAACGAAAGACGTCACGGAACTGGAAATTTGAAAACAAGATTCATTTCTAGGTCATCTTCAACTTCCTTTCAATAGAAATTCAGAAGACCTTGTGACTTTGATTTTATAATTAATTTTGATGACGTTACAGTGAAAACCATCTATTGTTTTCTTTCTTCTCTCGTGGGGTCCACAAGGTGGTCCAGTTGGGGGTACACGTTATGACCCTGCCGAAGAAATGAAGATCTCCTTTCAGTCGACGTATTAACGATCGTTAAATTACCGCAAGCAAAAATGTACATCTTCCTTCCCCTCCGCAGCATTGCAACCATTTAGGTACACTGGTACATAAAAGTGTATTGCCCAATCGATTGTTCGAAATTTGAATTCAGGCAATGAAATTCAAATTACAGTATTTGGAATAATTTTATATAATTAGCTAGCGAACGAGTGGAAAACAGCCACCGAAAATGGCTCTATCTTCTTCGTAGTAAAGCCTAATTTTTGGCTGAATGTGTAATTTTTTTTGGATAATATGGTTATTTAATGGTTTTCTAGGCAACATTTCACTTGAAATTTGTTACTTTGTATACAAATGTGTTTACAAAATGGATCAGAGACATTTTGTTTTGCATTCACGGCTGTGTCAGTTGGGCAATGTCCCTAAAGAAGATACAGCAGCGGCGGAGATGATTAGCTGCAAGCTAGCAGTTGTATATAGAATAAGGTGAGGCGAGAATATGCAAATCTTCCCTCGCCACCTCCTTTCACGTCTTGTCACTGCTTGCACAAGGCGCATGGAGTGCTTGCTTACGGCCTAGAGATGAAGTTAAGTATTTAATTGTTCATCGAATAAAGCAGTTCTCTAGACTGGCAACAAAATCATTTTTTGTCTGCAAGTTTAGACTACTGCAAACAGAACTGTCAGTGAACTGTTAATGTTGCCACCACTTCGGCAGAAAGTGTTTTTATTGTACGCGCTTTGTCAAAATAAAACAAAATAAACAGTAACAGTTAAAATAATGGAGAAATAATGTCAGCAGTGATGGCAAGTCTTTTTACAAAAAGGGAACTTGCCAACAGAACTTGTCTTAGTTAAAGAGGGCAGCATCAACAAGACATGGTCTGAGATGACCCTCATCTCTCTTGGGTCTCTGAGCCACTTGCAAAACAAAGAGCTTCCTAGCAGCTTTGGTCAAGCTATTTTTTTTGTCTATCTTTAACATTGTGGGAACAAGATTTTTCCTATTGCATGGAAAAAATGCAAAAAGGTTAATGTTTGTATTTTTTGACTACCCTGGTCCCAGACGTTTTTCTTGAGCCTTGAAGAGGTGAAGTCGAGACGCGAAGCAGCGAGAAGAGAAATTCGTCTGGTTACCTTGGACTTGAATCTCACTTTCATGCAGACGCCAGCTATCAAACACGTCAAATTGATAACTGAAAAAAGGGACCAATGGCAACTTAGCAATCACACATTCTCTCGGTATTACCAGTCAAACGAACCAATCATATTGATTTGCGAGTTTGTAAAAAATACCCATCAATTCGAGCCTGACGGTCAGATCCTGACCCTGGCGTCTGCATGAAAGTGAGACTCAAATCCAAGGTAACCAGAGGTTGTTCTCTTCTCACTGCTTCGGGACTCATCTTCACCGCTTCGCAGCTCTCTCGTGGCTCAAGAAAAACCTCTGCGACCAGGGCATTTTTTGAGTGAATAAAAAGTGAATACAATAGGATTCCCAACCAGTCAAAATATATCGTAAGAAACAGCATAAATAACTTTACATATCCCTGGCTCATAAAATCTCTACAATATAACCCTGTTGCACAGAGCATGTTTTGTGGGCAAGAAGGCCAGTATGCCTTCCATATATCCATCCTGAAAGATCCTCAGGCTTTTGAAAGGCAACACGTTGCCAAGAAGTGTTTCAGTCTCCTGGATTGTCATCTTGGTTTGGTTTTCTGTCAGTACTCCACAGGCTCGGGCTTCCACTCATCGGACTGTTGCCAAAGTCTCCATCATCTCCAACACCATTGCTTGCATCATATTGAGTGTTCTCCAATCTGGACCAAAAAAAAAAAAACCAAGACATTCAATAATGACAAAACTTGCAACTAAAACCCTAAGAAAATGCAACTGAAAGATGCACTTTGCAGACAAACTGAAGTCTCTGGTAAAAGTATATAATGAAGTAAATGCTGTGGGGGAAACTTTCATCCGTGTGTAAGTTTACCCTGGTTCAATCCCTCTTGTGCATTTGTAACACAATTGCAAGAAAAGGGTGCACCCATCAACGTTATGTACATATACATTTACATGTTCCACCACTTGGCGAAGTCTCCTTTGACTTGAGCCTTCTTTTGCTTTTGTGGCCTCATATACCATAAGCCTTTCCAAGACATCACCACCAAGGCAGCCACATTTTGAGTAGTTTTGTTTTGGAAGATTCAACTACAAAAGATGTGAGAGATGGAGAGCGAGGAGTTGCTTGCCTGTCGTCCCATTTCGCGATGCCTAAATTGAGATATTCCTATGCTGGCAATAACAGGAATAACTTTGGGCCAAAAATGAATGTACTGAGAAATATCAGTGCATGTTTTTGTGTGGTTTCCTCTCAGGAATCCAATCTCAGTACCACAGTCAAATTTCTGGTCATACCACTGCCTGGCCTGACAATGATAAATATTATTAATTTTTGTACTAATTAGTAGTAGAAAGTGGCTGGTTACTGCTTGTCTTTGGCCAGCAACACTGGTGCACCATTGGTAAGCAGAATTTATTTTCTTTCTTATTCACCTTCTACATTTCAAAAACAGCCAGCTGTTCTGACAACCTTGAATAGATTGTGTGCATCACAGGGACCACGAGGATAAACCTTTTAAATAAAACAAATTGCATCTGTCCAAATAAACCAATTTAGAGCCTAGTCCTACACATCAATGTATTCACTTTTCAATGACTTTGAAAGTGTGGCCACTAATGTAATGGTGGCATTTAACCAAGGCCAAAGGATTTTTAAAAATGCCAAAGGCATTGAATGTCTTCCAGTGTAAATAAAGCCACAGAAGAGATGCTCTTCTGTAATGAAGGACCATGATAATAACGTGTTGTTGCAAGCGAGCAAATCATTTAGAAATTACCTGAACACAAAGAATGGCACACCATTAAACAAACATTGAAATTACTTGATTACTTTGCATAAAACAATGTTAACCATTAAGTATGTTATTTGATTTAAGGACAACTTGAGTCTGAAAGGTTAATGCAAGCATACTGCGCTTTCTTCGGTCAATATTACCCCATCTATTTTGCTCTGACAAAATAAACCCTGACAAAATTCATGGCCAGCTGTCAAAAAGAAAACTTCATGCTGGAAATGCCTGACCTTGCACTGCTCCAAGTGTCCTTTGTTAAAAATTATTAAATTTCTCATTACCACAATAATAATTATTTTTAAGCTCTTTTAATATCGTCCAAACCTTACAACATACAAGCATAATGAGTGGAATTGATCCACTGATTTCTTTGTCAGAGGTCAATAGATGAGTGAACATTTCACTTACCGAAGAAAAGTCAGCTAAATCACTTTTGCCATCTTCGTAACCCAATCTGTGTTTTCAATATTAGTGAATTAAAGTACTTAGTAATTGGTTGATTTATAATTCAACTCTAGTAAAACCCACGCACTTAATACTAATCGCCCATTGTTCCATAAACTACTGGTATTGTTTACAAAATGTGTATGCTTTTCAAGAAAATTAATTAGGGTTTTCTTTGGTTTATCAATTATTACATGAAAGCTCGAGTCACTGGAGGTGATTCTTAGTCGCTACCCTTGTGCTTAGCAATCTCCCAGAGAAGGGAGGCCCCCTTAACTTCAAATAATGCATGCTGAGGAGTTAGATTTATTTTTTTAGATCATTTTCAGTACCATGCTGCAATGTTGTAACGAGTTCAGTGAACACAGTTTGGGAAGTGGAAGTTACAAGGGTCAAATTAATTTTGAATGCTGATGACCAATTCAAAATGATTTTAAAAGTTGTTATCACATTTCTGGTTGCTTCTGTTTGGAGTGACAATATTTAATTTGCAGCCCAGAATAATAATAATTATTCTCTAAGAGATGGTATGCTCAAATTGAAAACAAGCAGAATCACTGGTTACTCTGACATCTTGTAGTTTATAGATCAGGTTTAAGGCAAGCAAGAAAAACCTTTTTTTTTTTTAAATGCTAAAAACTTGTAAAAAAGTGATCAGTGTTTATTAACTTGTTTTTCCTTTTTAACTTATTACTCTGTCACATTGCAAATAAATGAAACAAGCAAGGCTATCGATAGCCAAAAGTGAGTAATCCATTCTTGTACAAATAGGTTGATACTTTTTTCCAAAAAAGAATTCATAAAATAAATAAAGCCATTTTAACACACCTTGTAATAAGCCTTTCATCTTCATCTCCGAATTCTCCACCCATGAGAGATGGCTCTCCAACCACCATGACATCTTGAGTTGCTATTGCGAAACCTGGTGTGCTTGGGGACTTCTTCTTACTCGATGTACTATTCATTCCAGTGTTAGGAGTTGATGAATTCGCAGTTGCTGGCTTGCGTTTCCGCCTCGTCCTTGTTGGACGCGTAGTATCTGCTGGAAGAAATACAGCAAACTGTTGTACCCGTACAGATACTTCTTCTGCTAAACTAGCATGTTGCATTACGACCTCACCCAAGACAAAAATGCACCTAACAAGTGCCTGGTAACTTTGAAATGGTTATGACCACAAGTGAGTTCAATGGTTATTTCAACAGAGGAGAATTTAACAACACAGCACAGGTCATAGAGTTAAAATAAGCATAGGGAAAAACGTTTTCTTATCTCCTTCTTTTAAGTGCTATCACCTTGGGTGGATCCAGGATTTTGTTTAAGAGGGAGAGCAGGGAGAGGCTAAAGAACTGTACACTAAAGGCTTGGGTAGTCTGCAGACATGACCCCTGTCAGAATTTGAGATTTCTCCATTTTATAATATCCTTGCACACATCCCCATGGTGAGCTACAATAGGTGAAGCTAGGTCAGACAAGGACTACAATTAGTAAGCAAATTTGCTTGTCCACAAGTTTCCTTTCAGTCTAAGGAGTTAAACAAAACCACCCCTAGATCTGCCCCAGTGTCACTTTTGGCATTTAGCAGCTTTGAAACTGTCAGTCTACAGACTTCTTTCTCGACTTGGACACTGAAAAAGGAAAATGGGCAGAAGACCACAATAGTCTTTGGTAACCTTTCACAGTAAAGCAAAAAAATTGTAAATGTGTCACAAAGGATTAGCCATGGACCACAAGCTGATTTGTTTTTAGATATCCAAACTGAAAAAACTCTATAATATAACGACCTCAGGATGGAGTTTTACCACAAGATGTGCAAAGAACAAAACTAGAGACAATACTGGCCTTTCATTGGGCTTCCTAGTGGTAAATAAATTTTTCTTTAAATTGGAACAGTTTACTATGAATAATTTAATAATAAGATTCACCCCCTGCACTTTAAAACAAAAAAACCAGAATTCTATAAATGCACAAGGAAATAGAAGCAACCTTGTGTATCAATAATGATTGTCTTACATTTTGTTCAAATCTGCTCATTTTACCTAAACTTTTTCCTTCCCCTATAAACTAGCCATCTTTTAACCCTTTCACGCCCAATAGTGACACTTAACGATTTTACTCGTCAATGGGAAGCCCCTCAGAAGTGAAAGGGTTACAACATGAAGCTGAACAATATTCAGCTGGTTTAGACAATAAACTCAGCTTTACTTGAATAACTATTTTGGGTCACAGAAAATGCATTGCATCTTCAAACAGGAAACAATTCAAGGCATGAAACTTTGCAAATTTAGTTTTGTTTTCTCTGGTCTTGAAAACATGTTTAGAGATCAGTTTTTCAGAATAAAACAGATCTTAGCCTCACAAAGAGCCTATCGGCCCAAACCATTATCTGGGCTTTACTAACAGAAACAGGTCCCATTCTACCACAGGAAGCCCAACTGACACAGAAAGACTATGGCAAGACTTTTTCCCCCAAACAAAAGTAATCTACTAATGGAAAGGAAAGGAACTTTATTTATTTACAGGAAAAGCACTATATCTAGTGTCTAGTATTCTAGCGCTGGAGCACAAATTGGGGACACTGTAAATTGAAACCAACAAATTGACGCAAATCAAATCAAATCCAAGGACATCTTGTGGTAAAGCTCCATCATGAGTTGAACTGAGGCTGACCTTTTTTTGAAGCAGGCTGCCCAGTCAGTGTTCTGTCAAGAAGTTTAGGAAAAGGGGATCCTTTTGAGGAGAAACAAGTATATATGAGATGTTCCAGGATTTGATGAAGGAAGTAAAAGGAAAATGGTTTAAACCCAGAAATGACAGACCTTGATGGAATTTGATCATCAGGCCAAGTGTAAACCAGAGAAGAACTGGTTTATGACTGGTGTTTTGACAACCTCAGCTGAAGTCAATTTCAGAGTCTAGAGTCAACCCTTGACTCCGAAGACAAGTTTTGCTTCCAATGCTGAAAAGTCAGTCACAAACAGTCGTCTTCAGGGCTACACCGACCTGAAGGATCCAGTTCCATAAAGAAACAACATTGTTTTGTAGGTCAAGTTATATGTTACAAAAAAAAAAAAAAAACGCCCCACAGCATTAAATAAAATGTCATGTTAATTATTACACTTTCATGCCACTGAACACTGATAATTACAAAAATATTTAGGCTTGCAATGTTTAATGATCAGTCTCCTTATAACAATTCAATTCCAAAATGTATCCTTTCTTAACAACGATTATTATAGATATTTGAAAACCAAAGATAGGGGGAATATGTATAGTGATCAGTTAAGGCCTACCTGGAGTCGTTGGAGTATTCGGCTGCCACATCATGTCACCTTGGTTATATTCTACAACACATGAATGTTAAACTTTCAAAGGTTCTTCAAAACAAGCCACAGCTTCATTGCATAATGCAATGAACTATCTTGGTAGATCACACATCCCAATTACAAAATACATCCTGTTGACTTCCAACAAGGCAGAAGTACTGCAATTTTCATAATTCTGCAGAATCTCATCTTCAAGCGCCAAACTGCGTTTTAAGCTTCCTTCAATCAAAATTCCCACGCCAAGAGTTGACCCAAAACCAGAGAGCCAAATCAATAATAATCATATTTGATGTGTGACATAACCTACTGATCAGCATCTTTGGTTCACACCATACATTAGTACATTCGAACTCAACACCGATGGAAAGCAATAGAATCTGTATGAAACTTTTTACCAAAGATTTTCGAAAAACACCTCATAATGGTATTCGAGCTGCGAACTAAACAAAAACAACCCAATTCAATTTTGCGGAGGCAGAGTCAATTTTGCTGGATATGTTGGAAATTTGATTGATTCAAGCCAAAGAGCACAAGGTGACATTCCTCAGAATTATGAACACATTCTGCGGATGTTAAGTACAAACCAAATTTCTCAATGAACTACGATGGCTAGTTTGCAGCAATCTTTGTAAATCGCGATCTTGTAAAGTTGTCTTGCACTTGACTAGAGAGGTAAGATATTCAGCACACTAATCTGTGAAACATTTGCTATTGCTGCTGTTTTGAAGTCCTGGTTTGCGTGATGTTGACCTTAAGTGGTGCTGTGACCTTTCATCATCTCCCTATTGATGTTTAATTTGTCTCGCAAGGAACTGAAGTTTCGTTCAGTTTCATGACGTATTATGATTTTTTTCGGGATTTTTTGGGGGTTTAATTAAAGAGTTCAATGATTTAAACTGAATCATTTAATTTGGTTATTTTCATACAGAAAGTAAAATTACTGTAAAGACTCGCAGATAAGCTGCACTCGCAGATAAGCCGCACCCCGAGTTTAGCAACTCAATTTTTGGAAAAAAAGTTTTTCATGAAAAAAACTCGAAAGAAATCCAAAGTCGAGGCCATGAAGTGTTCTGTCTTCATCCAAGGCAAACTCGCCAACAATGGATCAAAAAATACTTTAAAGTCTTACCCGTAATTTTAGCTCTTTAGTAGAATAAACATCATGTCCACCACTTATGACATATGATTGATATTATTCTGGTATTTGTTCACATGTATTTCTCCATTCAAGGCAGTTTTTCCATAGAATTTTGAGCATAAATTTGTTGTTTTCTTGCATGCACTGTGCGAAGCTGTGTAACCAGGCATAATATCGGACGATGGAAGACTGGACACCGAAATTCACAGCACCTTTCCCAAATGGTCTCGCAGATAAGCCGCACCTACGATTTTGATTGCAAATTTTGGAAAAAAGGAAAAAGGTGCGGCTTATCTGCGAGTCTTTACGGTAAGTCGGCTTGTCACATCACATTTTCACATCTTCGTGTTGAAACAGTGCAACGTGTATTTTGATTCCTGTACATCTAAAATGCATTTGTTTTTTAACAAAAGACCACTCCAAATGTTGACAAAATCATTGTCCCGAGGCTTTGGGTTCATGTACATGTAGTTAAAAGCTGCAAGACAGTCTCAGACTGGCAATCCCGTGTTTACAACTGCTTGCTGGTGCGTTAAATTATGGATTTTCAATACGCTTGTCCTTGAAGTGTTTTTGGTCACTTCAAAAAAATCTTGAAACTTTAGTTTACATGACACTGCTATGCGACATGCAAAAATCTGAAAACATTCACCTTTTTGTGTTTAATAGGCCAAAAGCCAAACTTTGCATAGTCAGACGACAAGACTGTGTTTTATTTTGTGACATTACTTTTCAAACGCATCATTGAACCTTTTGAGAGGCAAATGCTTCGGAAAGTTAATGTGGCAAACGCATTGATCACGAATGAGTTTGGTGGTTCGCTTATCTCTGAGCGGTACTGTATCTTACCTGGGGGAGCATACATTCTTTGCCACCTCTGAAACAGGGTTGACTTCAAACATTCTGTTCATATGGGAAAATATACTGTTAACTAAATCAATTATGGCGCAAGAATGAATTACAACACAGACTTTTGGAAAAAATCACCCAGTTAAGGTAGCTTGCAACAAAAACACTTTGAAATTGGGTGACGAGGCAGTCTAGGAAAAGATGCAAAATAAAACTGACAGAAATGTATGATTCGAGCAAGAACAGAACATGAGATCTATGGGATGGGATTACATTATGATTATTACCTCTTGGGTTCAAGTTATAAGTCTTGTGACGTGACATGAGTTCCTGCATGGGTTCAAGAATTACACAAAGCTGAAAAATAAAGAAGATTGAGTTGTTAATATTTTGAACAAAATGTCTTTAACTTAGTTTGAAGAAGAAACCATGCCAAGTGGCAACAATTTTGCTTGATCATAGGAGAAAGGAGGAAAGGTTAAGAAATTAAAGTTAAGTACATGTATAAATGGCCGAGTTAACACGTGTCCTTCACCAGAACGTAAGCAGGGCTGTCAACTCTCTCAGATAATCCTGAAAACTCCAGATTTTGGACCGAATCTCCCGATCTCAAGATTATCAGCTGAAATCTCCCAATTAATCACATTCATCAATCTCATTTCTAGTGACAATCGACATTCACTTAATGAATGAATTTTTTCTCCTGATGACTAACATATCTGGAGAAGTCAAAACTTTGCAACTAGTTTTCACCTTTGCTCTTTCAAAATAAAAGGGTTAGCAGTTGCCACTCTACCACCATTTTTGCTAAAATAAATAAAGAAATGAAAAAATATTTTGTTTCTTGCCATGAATTTTCTTTCAATCTGAAAATACGGGGCACAGTTGTTGCATAATAATTATTTAGCTGCAACGTTACGTGCACAACACCATACTCTCGATTATTCGCTATTTTCAGCAGTTTCTTTACCAACAGATTTATGTATGCGTGTATATATATATATTTTTTTTAACCATTGGCAATACAATACTGAGTAACAACTTTGCTGGCGACTTTAGGACTAGGATTTGTGAAATTGTGACTAAATTTTTGTATCTTGCAGCAAAATTGTGATTGAATTATTATCTTTTTTCATTTCGAGCCCTGAACAAATACTGCTCATCACAGCAATAATTATTAAGTTAACCCTTTCAGCCCCGAGATTTGTAACTTAAAGATATTCCTCTGTCTAATGGCAGATGATTTTACTTGTCAGTGGGGGAATGAATGGGTTAACAAAGCAATCTGGTTGTATGAGTAAACCTAGGCGACAGACCAGCATGCCACTTCTTTCGCTCAAAGAAACAATGGAGCTAACAACAACTATAAGAAAATTAATGTGCTGTAAACAGTATAGCTTTTTAAAGAAAAGGAATGCCAAGGAAGCAAAATTAATCAATCTGTTGGTGGTGAAAATGGCAAAGGAAGCTTCTTGTTTATACACATGAGTGACGGAAAATTGTGCAACCATTTTAAAAGTTCTTATTTGGATTGGAAATCTTGTTTAAATTTTCAAAATTTTCTTCAAAAACCCAACATTTTTTCCTTACCCTTAAATAATTGAGAGTGGCATTGGTCATTCCTTGTCTGGTTATGTTTTTGGATAAGGGTTCCAAAAAGGTTGGATCCTGTGCTCCA